>NC_081415.1:159578263-159878263 GCF_030272615.1 Cryptomeria japonica | reverse complement strand
TTCCTATGTTGCTCGATGATGTCACTGAGTGATTTAGAGTGACTGGGATGGTTCATGGTCCCTTTCTTTTTTGTTGTGATTGTTGTTTGTCTGTGATGTGTCTATCTTTTGCAAAAAGGGTTGCATTTCAGCTCTAGCCTTCAATGCCATGATGCTACGCATCCATTTTGCTACATTAAATAAAGGTTCTCACCTACAAAGTGCATTATTGAAAGCAAGTTTTTCTTTGTCTCTAACTATCCTCTGTCTCATTTCTTCTCACTAACATTTCTTCCGTTAGTTCGGATAGTCAGTTCGGTCTAGTGCTCTGATTTCCCCAAACACATATGTTGCATCCTGCATTCATTGGTTAGTACATTTGCATTATATCAAACATTATATCAAACATCACATTAAGCATTTTATTCATTTCATATTATCAATGCATCAAAAACACATAAAAAATACATCCATACATGTTCCACAATGGTACATAAACAGTGCATACGCCATCCATACATGGAAAATAACATTAGTCATAACAAATTGCATCTCATCATATCGATGCATATCATATCATATATCCACATAATATCGGAGTGCAAAAATTGGACTGTCTGTCCTAAGTATGGCCCGCAGGCTGACAAAATGTCAAACTATATAATGTCACATTACATATGTCTTTGTCCTACGGAGTACGTGCCTCTATCACTGGGTGCTCCCTCTGTCCTCCTCATCCCTGCCATGTCTCAAGGATGATGTCCCTCCTATCCCAGGTCCTGGCTCTGGTGGTCTCATAGGTCCACTCACCCCCATGCTACTCAATGACCTCCGAGAGCGTGCTCTGCTCTCTGTCCTCGATATGAAGCTGCTCTCTGCTCTGGTGTAACTGCACCCTCATATAGTGTCCTTCAATTGCTTCTCCTTTGTGCTTCCAGTCTCCAATTGTTAGTCTGTTTGCTTCTATCATTTTCTATCATTCTTATCGATCAATTGGCCTCTTTTGTGGATGTTTCCGGCCAATTCCTTGAGGGGGCATGCATATCTCATTGTCAGTGTCTGGGGCATTTTCATTATCATTCTTTGAAAACAACGCTTAGAATCTCATTGTCTCAAAGAGGGGCAAAATGTAGACGTCTAAAAATGGTCAATGCTTGCAGAATCATACTTTAACATTTGCGCATTGTCTTATTTTAGGGTTTTTGCGTTGCATTAACATTTCTCCTATAATTCGCACTTGGTCTTTATCATTTGCGAGCATCGAGTCATTCTTCTACATTCTTTAGTTGTCTCGCTTTCGAAATTGGTCTTGTCGACAAAAATCTTCAGTCATGATTTTGGTCGATCTTATTCTGTCGCATCAATGTGTGTGCTCATTTGTCATCATTTTGGACATCGTCAATCCTAATTAGGGTTTTGTCCTCTTATCAATCTTGTCATCATGCGATCGATAATTGTCAACGATTCTTGTCTTTTGATCAATTTGTCATCAATCTTGTCATTTTGCAATCTATTTGGTCATCGATCCTTGTCCTCTTGTCAATTTTATCATTTTGCGATCGATTTGTCATCAATCGTTGTCTTTCTCAATTATGTCAATTTGGATCAATTAGTCATTGTTCCTCGTCAATTGGCGCATTTATCAATCACATCATTTGCCAGCATTGGTCTTTTATCAAGTCAAAATCATGATCAAATGGATTCTTCAATGAGGACCTAATTGTCATCTTTGCATTTCTAATTCATCTTTTAGGGTTTCATGATTTTATTCATTCAACCCTGTTTGTCATTTCTCCTCTAGGTTAAATAATTTATTTATTTATCCTAGGTCTTCGTGTCACAATTAAATGTTTAATTTAATTGGCTAACTAATTATTCCTCTTTTTGTGAATTAATTAATAAATGACAAATTATTAATTGATTTACCTAATTTCTCCTAATTCCTAATTTCCTAATTTTTCATCAATTTCTAAATTCCCTCTTTGTGAATTAATTAATAAATGAAAAATTATTAATTAATTCACTAAATTCCTAATTTCCTCATCTTCTAATTTCCTAATTCCTATTTTCCAAATTTCTAATTTTCCTAATTTCTAATTCAATTTCCTCCTATTTCTCTCCTAATTTCATGGGAATGACATTTCAATTTGTCATAATTTGTCATAATTGACAATCAATCAATTGTGACATAGAAATTTGTCATAATCTTGTCATAAATTATCAATCAATCAATTTTGCATAGAAAGTGCAAATTTGTCATAAATTTGTCATAATTGACATTCTTGATTTGCAATTTCCATTTGAATCTCTTCATGCTAATCTTGTCATCTCTCCAATTTATCTATAAATTGGATGATTTTCTTCAATCCCGACTAATCACATTATCAATTAATCACTTTTTCAAATCACTTTTTCGAATTACTTTGTCGAATCAATCACGCTTCGAGTATTCTTGCCCTACTATCTTGTCTACTTGCTTTCATCTCATGTGTATGCATTTGTAGATGAGATTCACAAACAAAGCTATTTGAAGAAGAAAGAAGGACAATGAGCCACATGAAGGAGACACTCAAGTCTTCATTTGGTTTGCTTAAGTTTTCAATCTTGAATGTCTTGTTTTCATATCTCTATTGGATGTAATTAGGATTGATCATGGCGTTTGAGCTTTTGTGATTGAGCATCTTCATATGTTGGATTTAGTACCGGTCTAATGCTGATATGCTTTGACAAAAACCTAGCTTCACCTTTAAATGATGTCTATGTGTATTGCACTACTTAATTTTGCAAATACCTTCACACAATTCTTTTTCGCATTCCATGCTTGATCTTACAAATAAGATCTTACATTTATACCATAACCTAAGACCAATTTTAGTAGGTCGACTCTACAAGATATTACAATAAGACATTTTACAAATAATATAATATCTGATGAAATAACCGATTGAACATGTTAGCTTGATGCATTTACAACAATAATTAATCATCTCCATAGCGTGCCATGCTGATCTGGAAAAGATAAACCTGCCGGTGAAACCCTAGGTAACCCTGGACCTATTTGCCGATAAAAGCAAATATGTAAATATGAATATACCAATGATTAATCCATTAAGATAAGATGTCCATACGATGTCTTTGATAATACCAAGTGTCTTTCATGCCATTCTAAGTGTCAGTGATCATTATATCCTGCTGGTGAACCATATACTAGTAACTGTGCAATAGTTACTTGCTTGCCGGTAAATGTTGTTGGATCTCCAAAGTGCTAGTGTTTTAATAGGTGTTGACATCAATGACAAAACCATACCAAAATACCAACAATCTCCCCTTTTGGCATTGATGGCAACACAAGATGGAAAAACCATCAAAGTGCCAAAACAAAAATGCCAAAAACCAACAATCTCCAAAAATATCATAACCAGAATACAGAGAGTAATAGTCTCTCTTAAACAACAATCTCTACCCCTGGGAACAACATGTGTTATCGAAAGTTTCCATACCAATCTCTCCAAAAGATAAATGTGTTTTTCCATATATATCTCTCGCCCTTTGACATGAAATGCCAAAGTTATAATAAAACAAAGTTCATATACAAAATACCAATCAATTTAATATACCAACTACTCCCCTAGAGTAGTAGCTTCCTCATCAAAGACCAAAGTAAAAGATTTATCTTTTAATTCTGCCAGTTGATGACAATCATCAACTGTCTAAGTCTCTACCGGTGGTGGTATGAATCCAAGCTGATCTCTTAGATATTCAAAAGTCTCCTTAGGTAAAGGTTTTGTGAAAATATTTGCAAGTTGTTCTTTAGTATTCACATAAACCAGTTTTATCTCCTTTTCTTCAACTTTTTCCCTTGGAAAATTTAGTTTCATAGAAACATGTTTTGTTTTATAATGTAGTATTGGATTCTTAGATATATCAATTTCTGCAGTGTTATCACAATATATAGTAATAGGTTCCTTGCATTTTACATTTATGTCTTTCAACATTTGCTTAAGCCATAGTACCTATGTATAGTTAGTTGCTGCTACAACATATTCTAATTCTACTGTTGATAAAGATGTATAACTCTTTTTCTTACTCAACCAAGAAACTAGTCTGTTTCAAAGAAAGAATGCTCCGCTGGTAGTGCTTTTTCTATCATCCACATATCTTGCCAAATTTGCATATGTGTATACACATAACTCAAAGTTTTCATCTCTAGGATACCATAGTCCAAGATTTATAGTGCCTTGTAAGTACCGGAAAATCCTTTTTACTGTTGATTCATGATTTTCTCTAGGATTACTTTGAAATCTAGAAACATTACATACTGCATTCATAATATTAGGTCTGGTTTGTGTCAAATACAGTAAACCTCCTATCATAGATTTGTATCTAGTTGGATTAACAGGTGTAGATTCATCCCTTTGAGATAATTTGTCATTTGTAGTCATAGGTGTGCTTACCAATTTAGAGTTCTCCATCCCAAATTTCTTTAGTAACTCTTTCAAGTATTTGGATTGACTCAAGAATATACCTTTATCAGTCTATGAAATTTGCAATCCTAAAAAGAATTTTATTTCTCCTATCATAGACATTTCAAAATATTTTTGTAGAAAATTCCTTACATAAACCATCTTCTCTTCCAAAGATTGTATCATCAACAAATACTTCTATAATCAAGATGTAATCATTAGTTATTTGGTAATATAAATTGTTGTCTGCATTTCCTTTAGTAAAACCAATCTTTAAAAGATACTTATCCAATCTTGCATGCCAAACTCTTGGAGCTTGTTTTAATCCATACAGAGCTTTCCTTAACCTACAAACCATATCATTGTCATCTGTCAAAGAAAATCCATCAAGCTATTCAATGTATACTTCCTCTTCAAGATCTCCATTCAAAAATGCACATTTAATATCCATTTGATAAACTTTATAGTTCTTGTGTGCTGCAAAAGCCAAGAATAATCTGACTGCCTCAATTCTAGCTACCGGTGCAAAGGTTTCATTGTAATCAACTCCTTCTTTCTGAGGATATCCCTTACACACTAGTCTTGCTTTATTTCTTACAACCTTACCATCTTCATTAAGTTTGTTTCTGAATACCCATTTGGTTCTAATTACATTTTTATCTTTAGGTCAGTGAACTAATGTCCAAGTGTTATTTTTCTCAATTTGTTCTAATTCTTCTTCCATAGCTTTAGTCCAACATTTATCTTCACATGCCTCATTCTGTACTGGTGGATTTAGTGTAGGTTCATTTTTCAAAATTTCTGTTGTCGATTCAGAGTTTATATACCTTGAAGTTCCTCTGAATTGTTCATCAATATTTACATTTGTACTTTCAACAAGTTTCTACAATCTCTTGTTAAAACATCTATATGCCTTGCTCTTAGATGAATAACCAAGAAATATTCCTTCATCACATCTAGGATAAAATTTGCCAATATCCTCATTTCTTCTGATATAAAATTTACTTCCAAAAATTTTGAAATACTTAAGAGTAGGAGTGTTACCAAACCATAATTCATGAGGGGTCTTACCGGTTTCACCTTTGATGTGAACTTTGTTTAATGTATAGACCATTGTGCTGACTGCTTCTATCAAATACACATGTGGTAAATTTGCTTCTGATAACATACATCTTGCTGCATCCAAGATAGTTCTATTTTTCCTTTCAACAACTCCATTCTGCTGTGGTGTCCAAGGTGCTAATAGCTGTCTTCTAATTCCATTCACTTCATAGAATGTATTAAAGTCCTTAGATGTCAATTCTCCTCCTTGATCTGATCTTAAGCATTTGATTTTCTTACCGGTTTCATTTTCAACCATTGCCTTGAATAGTTTGAACTTTCCAAGTGCATCTGATTTTTCTTTGAGAAAAGTAACCCAACACATTATAGAATAGTCATCAATGATTAGCATGAAATATCTATCACCTTTTTAGCTTTTAGTTCTAGTTGGACCACATAAATCAGTGTGAATCAAATCAAGAGCATTATTGGATTTTTCTGGAATACTTTTGAAACTAGCTCTAACTTGCTTTCCAAATTTGACATTCCTTACATATTGTATTCTGAGGTTTGATAATTTTAGGTAGATCTCTAACTGCCTTAGTAGTAATGATCTTCACCATGAAATCAAAGTTTACACAACAGAGTCTCTTATGCCATAACCAACTTTCATCTGTATGTGCAATCAAGCATGTCTTTTCACTGTTATTCAAATGAAAGATATTACCCATAGTCTGATTACCGGCTGCAATTTCGAAACCAGTTCTATTCATGATTTTGCATTTTCCATTTTTAAATTGTAACTAAAATCCTTTCTCAACTAATTGACCAACACTTAAAAGATTATGCTTTAATCCTTCAACATAGTAAACATTGTCAGTGTTATGCTTACCATCAAGAGATATTGTACCCTTACCTTTGATTGAATAGGCTTTGTCATCTCCAAATATTACTAAACCTCCATTGTATTCTTGAAAGTTCAAGAATTTACCTTTGTCTCCTATCATATGATGTGAGCATCCTGAGTCAATGATCCATTCATCTTCAACTTTAGCTGCTAGGGCTTGTTCTACCGGTTGAGCAGTAGGTGCCGGTTGATCTTCTATTATAGCAATAAAAACCCATACATTGTCTATCGGATCCTCATCAGAATTATCAGTCGCTCCTTCATCAGCAATGTAACAAGATTTGTCTTTGTTCTTCTTAAATCTGTATCTTTGATATTCAGGATTAGGCTTGTATGTTCTTCTAGCTTCTTCTCTTAGTCTAGCATGTCTATCAGCGCATCTCAAAGCCATATGACCAATCTTATTGTAGTTAAAACATTTAAAGGGTGCTTTACCTTCATACTTACTTCCACCTAGACCTTTAGGCATTTTCCTTGCAAATAGTGCTTCAAGTTCTCCAAGTTCTTCATTTTCTTTCCTACTTTCTTCAAGTTCTCTTGCATAAAAGGCTTTCCAATCAGATTTGTCAAATGATGGAGCAGATGATGATGATGCTTTAAAGGCCAAATATGTCTTTATAGTAGCAACAAGACCAAATTCTTCAATTTCAAAAGATGAAAGTTTCCCAATCAATGTATTCCTAGTTACTGATGCATTAGGCATTGTTCTTAACTCATTTATAGCAGTAACCTTCATTTTATATGTCGGTGGCAATCCTCTTAAAACTTTTGAAACAATTTCATCCTCACTTAAGGTTCCTCCACAACATTTAATACCCAAAACAATTTCATTTACTCTTTCCATAAAAGCATAAATCTTTTCATCTTCCATTTTCAGATGTTCATACCTGACTCGGAAGCTTTCAAGTTTTGCAATTTTGACTGTGGTATCTCCTTCATTCAGTGTTTCCAAATGATCCCAAATAGCGTTAGCAGTAGACCTATCTGATAATCCCATGATTTGTTGATCTGATAATGTGCTCAAAAGTGCTTCTCTTGCTTTGCAATCATTTTCCTCATCTTTAGCCAAGTTAGGTGGATTAAGTTAACTGGGAGTAGCAGCAGTATAACCATTCTTTGTAATTTCCCAGATGTCTTTTCCAATGCAATTTAGATGTGTCTCCATTCTGATCTTCCATATGCCATAGTTGGTTCCATCAAGTTTAGGACTATCCTTCCTGAAATAATTAGTAGACATTGGATCTCCTCAAGTTGTTAAACTTCTGCAAAAGAGGACTAAGCTCTGATACCAATTGTTAGGTCTCGGAGACAACTGAGAGAGGGGGGGTCAATCAGTTGTCTAATAAATTCAAACCAAAAACAACTTAGCAAACTTAATGGTTAATACTGGTAAACCATTTAAGTATTTCGATAGACTGTTTTAACAGTTAATTTCTATATCGGTAAAGATTAATGCATGAAACATAAACACAAAGTCATCCACAACACATGACACCAATATTTGAACATGGAAACCCTTTAATGGGGAAAACCACAGTGGGAAACCTTACCCACAATCAGATAATGCTACTGCAGATAGTAAGTGTACATAAATGGGGTCTGTACATGCAAAAAGGCCAACAACCTAGAGCTCACTGCTCAATCACAAAATGGTAGTCACACTAACTGCATTTGGATGGTTAAATCCAATGAGAATGTACTACACAAAATAGCATCTTCATATGTTGGATTTAGTACCGGTGTAATGCTGATATGCTTTCACAAAAACCTAGGTTCACCTTCAAATGATGTCTGCATGTATTGCACTGCTTAATCTCGCATATACCTTCACACAATTCTTTTTCGCATTCCACGCTTGATCTTACATATAAGATCTTACATTTATACCATAACCTAAGACCAATTTTAGTAGGTCGGATCGACAAGATATTACAAAAAGACATTTTACAAATTGACGCCCTCCTAAATGGCACAAGATTAGTCTAAGATCAAAGAACACAAAACACACAAAACATTAGTGTTAGTCAATCTAAAACTAAACATATGAAGGCATTCCAAAAGAGACACAAAGAGACATGCTAATATATCTAATAAGTAAAACAAAGATCATGAGACATCTCCAACTGCCTCTTAGCATGGCCTTAGCTTCTTCTCCCTTGTTCCTCTCCTCTCCAAGTTCCAAAATAGTGTAGCTCTCAGCAGCTTTTTGCACTATGGATGCTTATGGAGGATTGAGATTGTAGTATAGCTCTAAATGTGAAATAAAAAGCTAATACTAATGCTAAAATGATGTATTTTAACCAAAAAGACAAGATGTTAGATTGCTTATGCTAAATGCTCTCTAAAAATGTCTATAGCCTAAATGCATACAAGTTTTTCAGGATCTGGATTATGAAGGAATGGGCTCTATTTATAGGAAAAATGGAGGAATGGTTGGCCAGGATTGAAAGGTTTAATCAAGGGTCAAGCTTGAAAGTTGGGGATCCATGTGCACAATTGGCACCAATAAAATAGTGACAAGTGTCAACACAGGATTGGGTTGAGAGAAGAGGTTGGAGGCATTAAATGCCTGAGGAGACCTCATGGTTATCTAGAAGGTAAGGGTCAAGCCTAAATTAGGATTACCCACTGGATTAGGAGTTAATGCAAGGATAAACCTTTGTGCAAATGATTAAGAGATAATCATGGTCAAAGCATTAAATGCTTGATGAGACCCTTGGGTTGGGTAGAGGTTGAGTCAAAACAAATGTTTTAACTATGTAGGAGGGTTTGGGTTAACCATTAATTGTTATTGGAGACTTTGTGGATTAAGTGGTTGAAAGTTGGAAGCCTTTAATGGTTATCAAAGACTTTGAGCCATTTAGTGGTTGAAGGTTGGAAGCTTTCAAAGGTTATCCAAGACTTTGAGACATTTAGTGGTTGAAGGTTGAAAGCCTTTAATGGTTATCAAAGACTTTTAGGCTTTGAGAAGTGACTCCATTTTGCTTAGGAATGCGACAATAATTAGGGGATGGATTAGGCTAATTAGGAAGGGGTTAGAAGAATCTAGAAGGGGATTAGATTTTGCAAGTGGATTTGGTGGGTGAGGGAAAATAGGATTTTATTTAAAATAAAAATTCATTTATTTCAAAATGTGTGCAAGTTGCATTTGTAGGAAAATGCAAGTGGGGTGGGGATAATGATTTAAATAAATGTTTTATTTAATTTATTTAAAAGAGGAAAAGGGGGATTTAATTAAATAAATTGATTTTATTTATTTAATTGATTTGTATTTGGTTTAATGAATTAATTAAAATAAATTGAATAATTTATTTAATTAATAGAAGAATGTTTGGAGATGAATTAATTAAATATTAATTTAATTAATTGATGGTTAGTGGATTTTTAATCAAATAAATACGAAATATTCATTTAATTAAAATGGACAGATTTATGTGACTACACAAATAATATAATATCCAATGCATTAATGTCAGCTTGATGCATTTACAACAATAATTAATCATCTCCATAGCGTGCCATGCTGATCTAGAAAAGATAAACCTACTGGTGAAACCCTAGGTAACCCTGGACCTATTTGCTAGTAAAAGCAAATATGCAAATTTGAATATACCAATGATTAATCCATTAAGATAAGATGTCCATACGATGTCTTCGATAATACCAAGTGTCTTTCATGCCATTCTAAGTGTCCGTGATCATTATATCCTGTCGGTGAACCATATACCAGTAACTATGCAATAGTTACTTGCTTGTCAGTAAATGCTGCTAGATCTCCAAAGTGCTAGTGTTTTAGTAGGTGTTGACATCAATGACAAAACCATACCAAAGTACCAACACCCCCTAGGGGGTGACAAGGTTGTTTGAGCTGACGGAGTATCGAGACTAGTGGGCTATGACGTTGTCAATGACCCTTGAATAAAGAGTCTGCTTGATCTATCTTTTTGTAATCCAAACCAGTGAAAACATCAAGGATTCAGAAACATCCTCAAAAGAACATACACTATTTTTTTAGCATAGACAAGTTGTTATCTCTTCTATCTACTATGTTTTCAAAGTCATTTTCAAAACAATCATCCATCAAAATCACATGAGTTATTTTTCAGCATCACAGCAAAAACATCAAAACAAAATTATCAGGATAGTTAGCGCATCTCAACCATACAATAGCGCATTCCAAGCAAAAGTTAGTGCTTTCATCACTTAAATTAGCACATGATTAATATCATACTGACAAGAAGTCAGATAACACTTGTCAACATCACTGTAGTGCATACAAGCATCAGCCTTGCACGTTCAAACCATATTATAGTGCATGCATAACAAGAATTAGTGCATCACATGGACATAGTAGCACATGGCCTATCCAACAATTGTATTATCAAACAATCTAAAATAACACGTGAGAGAGGCAGCATAGTGTATCTAAAACATTTTGTAGCACTTTGAGAACATCCTTTAGCACATTAGGTCTCTGTCATAGGACATGATCGAAATCAGTGAAAAACAAAGAGAAAACCAGTCACTTTGTGAAATTTTTATCAAAAGTTTCAGATACCCTTCTAGGTCCTCTGAAAAATCCAGCAACGAAGCTTCAAAAGGAAATCATAAGTGAGAAAATTCCGAATCCAACAAAGCACTCTTAGAAAGAGTTTTCAAATTTTCAACTAGCTTGAAATCCAATTTCATCAAACAAAATTAAAGAGTATCAGAATAATGATCAAATTTTCCACCATCCAACAAATCCTATCAAAACAATGGCTAGTTAGGTCCTCAAGTTGTCAAATTAAGTTTCTACATCAGGAAACTTAACTCATATCATTTGACACACTTTGTCATGGAGGAAAATCAAACTAAACCTCTACTTGATAAAATAAACTTGAGTTTCCAAATGAAGTATCCATATCCAAACATCAACATCAAACATTTGATCATTCATGTATGACCACTCATATTTTGAGAAGAAGTAGTATTCATCAAAAGACTAAGTTGAAGAAGAGACAACCTAGATCTAAGGCACATATCAAAAGAAATAAATTTCTCTATATCAATCGTCAACTCTTTGCATCGCATCGCACATTCTTGCATCATATGTGGTTGTATATCCAAGTTAAAATAAGCGAATTTGACAAAGAGCCTTTGAGAAGTAGGAATTACATTCAGAAAGCAGAATTCAACCAATGCCTTAATAGTGCAGGAAGGATTAACCCCGCTTTGTTCCCAAAGTTTCTTATCACTTAGAATGAAGCTCAACCTAAGCCACCAACTCCACCAAGAACCCCAATAGAAGAAGAAGAATTCACTATAGTATAGATATATTAATGCCCGCTGTCACTTGATCTTAGAGAAACAAAAAGAAGAAATCACAACTAGAATGGAGCATGGGTCGTAGACTATTCAATCCTTTTGATGAATATGCAAATATGGGAGAAATAGAGATCACCAAATAACTTCTCCAAGAATGTCAAGAGAATGCGTCTTTCCAAAAACTCGTAGAAAGACTTATAGAAGCAGATAAGGAAAAATATCTACTCATGCTAACTAGAAAAGGAGTCAACATTCAGGAGGATTTCGACACAAAAAAATTAAGTAATATAGATGAGAGAATTTAAAGAACAAGAGAAAGAAACTATGCCTATCAAGAACAACGAAGAGAAGAAGAGGCACATGATCAAGAAAATATACGCAACCAAGATCACACCAATGAACAAGACAACACTCACGAACAAGACCATGCCCACAATCAGAACAATCTTAATTAATGAGGGGAATCTCCCCATCAAAGGAAAAATGCACCCATGTTTTTTATTACATAAAAACTCCAAACACTTCAAAGAAAAATGCAGAACATGCAACAAGGAACCATGGTATGATACTCCTTGGACAAAATCTATCCTTATCCTTTTGATAGGAGATTGAACATGGTACCTTTTCCCCCAAAAATTTAGATATACCAAACTATGACAAATACAATGGTAAGAGTGATCCTCATGATCACGTTTGGGAATTTTGTACCACGAGCTTAGAGTTTGATCACAATGACACATACTTAATGAGATTATTCCCAAGAAGTTTGGGAGGGCAAACAATGGAGTGGTTGTCAAAGCTTACACCTCCCATCAGATCATTTGATGAGTTGGTAAATAAATTCATAACACAATACTCTAATATCCAACACACAATCACCATGCTAGATGTGTGTAACATGAAACAAAAGAACAATGAAACATTCATGGTATTTATACAACGATGGAGTTGCATGGTCTCAAGATATCCCTGAGATGTGCTTGAAAAGGAAAAGATGGAAATCTTCATAGACAATCTAAATAGTGAGACGAGTTATCAACTTAAACGACAATGTATACCATCTTTTGCAAAATTGATAGAAAATGGTATCTAAGTAGAGGAAGCTTCCATAAAGAAAGGAACATTGAAGTTCTTTAAGGAAGGTGTTAATTCATCAAACAATAACACCTTTAACAATCAAAACAATAACAACAATTCAGACAAGTCTAGATTTTGGACGAGGAACAAAAACCTTGTTAATGATGGGGTAATCGATGCCAACAATGTAAAGTTTAAGCAACCAGTGTTGACTTTATCAGGAAACCCACCATCCAATAATGATAAAAAAATTGCTAATCAAGGCACTAACGCTCATCAATGAAATACCAACCAAGGAGCTTCAACGTCAAACAACAAAAATTACCAAGGCAACAACAACAACAACCAAGGGAACAATACAAACCAAAAGGGAAACACTAATGCTTTCATGTATCGATGAATATACACGCCATTAGGAAAAACCTTAGAATCAACATTTGGAGAGCTATGGGCAAATAAGATCATCACATTGCCAACCACAAGCAACTTTGAACCCTAAGTCAAACCACCCTAGTGGAATGACTCACATTATTGTGATTTTCATTGAAACAAAGGGCATAACACAAATGATTGCACAAGGCTAAAGAACATAGTTCAAGACATGATAGACAAGGGCAACTTAATGATCAATGGTCATTAAACCAATAGTGACCATGAAGCCTTAAAAAATCCTCTTCCCAATTATGACAAAGGAGGAGCATCAATGTCCAACAATACCAAAGGAGCTCATATTAATCACATATACGAAAACACCATAAATCACATATCGGCATATGACAATAACTTGGTCAACCAACTATGAAGAACACCCGCTTAGATATCTATACTTGAGTTGCTCAAAATTTTGCCAAAACACAAAGATATCTTGGAGCAAGCACTTATCGAAACAATTGTTCCAAATAATTTGGATATTGATCGATTCTAAGCCATGGTGGCCCATATGACTGTGCCACACAACATATATTTTTTTAACATGATGATGTCTCCTTGAATCATCCACATAATACCCCACTGCATATCGAGGTCTTAGTCTATAGACATCAGGTAAAAATGGTATTAATAGATGGAGGAGTTGGTCTCAATATTTGTACTCTAAAGCTTATCTGTGTGTTGGGCTTCTCTGAGCAATCTATTTATGCAAAAAAGAAAATCACCATCAAAGCTTATGATGATGAAGAGAGATCATTCGAAGGAACTGTAATATTGCCCATTCAAGTAGCTCCTGTACAAAGAGACACCATGTGCCAAGTCTTGGACATAGACTTGACATACAATATACTATTGGGTCATCCATGGATCCATGAAATGTAAGAGGTGCCTTCCATGTACCATCAATGTATCAAATTCCCCTATAACGGGCATAAAATTTCAATATTTGTAGATAATAATCCTTTTCAGTATTGAAATGCCATGGGGGCAGCTAAATATAGCCTAGTTCCACACAATAGGGAGACCCACGCTTCCTCAACATCCAACCATCAAGAAGAACTCAAGTCTCTATCCATAGACTTCAAGAAAAATATGAAAACAAAGGACCAATGCATGGGGGAGTACTCTTTTGAACACTTATGTCTATCTAAATTGCCAACCTCACCAAAATATTATGGACAACCTTCCACATCTATCCATCAGGCAACACAACCCATCACCAAGTTTGATGTTAAATTTATCTAATTGGCCACGCTGGCTAACGAATCAGAAGATAAAGACATCTTTAGTTGGCTAAGTAAGGATGAAGAAGAAGTTAGATTTGCTACCATAGGAGTGGTTGTACCAACAAAATAGTATGGAAATGGGTTCTGGATCATGCAACGAATGGGATAGAAAGGAAAAGAACCTATTGGAAAGTGCCAAGAAGGCATTATAGAACCCCTGCAACTTCCTTCATAATTTGCAAGAGACAAAATAGGACTTGGGTATGGCCAACATATCCTGCCTGTGCAGAAGCAAACTCATCATCAAAAACCTCAGTGCAGATAAAAGAAAAAATATAAGGAAGAATCATTGAAAGAAGCACTGCACCAAGCAGTAGAAAAGACAAGGAAGGAGTAAAAGTATCAAGAAAATGAGAAATGACAAGAAGAGCTCGCTATTCAAAAGGAGGAAGCTTCTTATAAAAAAGTACATCATAGAAGGGAAACAACCTAATCAAACCAAAGTAGAGGTATGACCTAAAGAAATTTCTACTCATAGAAGGGAAACATTATACGGACAAGTTCAAAGAGTACAAGAAAGCATCGATCTTGAATCAAAACAAACTACTAAACTGGTGTCAATCATCAATTATCTTTTCTCACCATACAACATACCTGTCAGATACAGCGAGGTAACCTGGGACAGTGATTCTAAAACCAATTCCAATGAATATGAGTGGGATAGTTGCTCTGATGTTATTGAAGACATTGAGGTGGATACAATCCATGCATACACACCCATTTCTCAGGAGGGACGAGGCTCAGGATCTCGACCACTTGAATTCAGACCATGACATATCTACGAGGCTAGTGAGAATGAGAAACGACAATACAAATGAGGCCAAATCAAAGAGAATACCATCGAAGACCTCAAAAATATCATAGACCTCACCAGTATCCCAAATGACTATAATGATGACTCCATCATGACACTTACGACAACTAATCTTAACCCACTAAATGATTCCTTACCACTCATATTGTTGGTATTTTTTGATTGTTGGCATTTTGCATATAGATTGCATTAATGATATGTTGTCATTGATGTCAATTGAACAGGTGAATGATATTCATAATATTGTTGATGTTACTGTTGATATTTCTTTTGTCTTGTAACTGATATGATAAAATTTGTGGAAGATGTTGTAAACTGGTATATGGTAGTTTGTAAGTTGAACCGGTGTATAAGGTTAAACATTTCTATGTTATGTAAACCGGTAAACTCTACCACTTGTTTTGTGTTAAAACCCTAACCGATCAAGTTTGTTGGTTTATGTTGAGCGGTAATGATAGAGACACATGTGATCATTGTATGAGGACAAGTTCAGATTGATTTGGCATGTTTGTTATCTTGAAAAGGAGCAAAGTGGATTGCATCAAATGCATAGCACGTGATGAGTTACAAGTCCGATGAAGCGATGATCATGGAGCGGTTGGAATTTTCTTGATTAATGTGAAGAGATTGTATCGACTTGTTTTTAATCTTGATGATGAGAATTAGGTTTTTGTTGTGTTATTGACCTTGTTGATTTGTATTTAAGTTCGATGAAGTTGTTTGTAAAAAGTGTTGGCAAAGTTGGCAGAAATTAGTTGAGTGTGTGGTTGCCAAACTAGTGGATGGATCTGCAGTTTGTGTAAAGGGGGATTGAAGCTTAAGAAGGATCTGATCAAGCAAATGTAGTGCTATTCAGATAGATTAAGAAAACTTTTTGTTTTCTAACAATTACAACAAAAATCAAAATCCCCTAACTGGGTAAGCTCTAACAAGCTTGGTTACTTATTAAATCCTCTAAAATGGTGGTCCATTAGTTTGGATTCTCAAATTCTCCAGTGAGGTTACTCCTATCAGTGTATTGTGCTTTTCATCAAGGCATATTTTTAAATCCCTTAACCGGGTGATTCTTAACTGGAATTAGTTATTAATAGGACTTATTGTAAAGATTTAACAGGCTTGGCTACTAATAGTGAAAACTTTAGAAGAGTTCAGATAGCTACCATTGTGAGTCTCATCTCACCATGGTTTTTACCTATTTGGGTTTTCCACGTATAAATATTTGTGTCTAGTGGTGAATTCTTTTGTGGTTATGATCTTATTTGTTGATTTGATTAACTACTTAAGTATTATGATAAGACATGACAACTGGAAGCATGAGAGATGAATATGTTGATATTTGATTAAGCATTGTTGATATTTACAAGATTGAAGTTGTTTACTGTTAAGTTGGTATAGCAGTTAAACCGGTTGATGATTGATTAATGTTGGTAATCTTTGAGACATTATCTTGATAGAGTCATTTGTTGATAAGTTTATTTTGAGATTGAGAGTTTATTATCAGTTTTTGAGTATATTGATTCACTCCCCCTCTCATTATTCTACCGGATCCTTATTCTTTCATCATATCATCAATTGGTATCAGAGCGTATCAGGTACTCTTAGATCTCTAAGCCTAACAACTTGAGGAAAAGATCTTATAGATCATGATGAAGAAAGAAGGTCCTAAGTTCAACAAAGATAACTATAGGATATGGAGCGATAGAATGAATATTTACATTAAAATTCTTGGTAGTCAGTATCAGGAGCATGTAGAAACTCTATATGTTGCACCTATTGGTACTCTAACGGATGATCAGAAGAAATAACAACAAGAGAATCCTCAAGCATTAGAGGCTATTATCAGTTCCCTGTCTGATATGGAATATGTAGATGTTCATGATCTTGAAACTACATATGAAGTATGGAAATAACTTGAAGAGATTTATAGTGGTGATGAACATGTAAAGATTTCTAAAGAAGAGAGTTTAAGAGGAAATTTTGATGACATGAGAATGTTTGAAGGGAAAAATATCCAACAGTATGGTCAAAGGATTAAAGAGATAGTTGGTGAAATAAAAAAGTGCAAGAGGGAAAGTGGAAAATGCCATAGTTGTCAGTAAAGTACTGAGAACCCTGCTACCAGTCTATGCTATTCAAGTTGCAACTATTCAGGAGCTGAAATCCATTGACAAGACTAAGGTAAGTCTTGATTCTATTATTGGCAAACTTACTGCTTTTGAGCTAAATGGCTATGATGGTAGTGTACAAAAATCAAAATCTACGTTCAGAGCTTCTATCTCTAACCCATCTGTGAGAAGAAGTAGATATACTGACCATAGCTATGAATCTAGATCCAGCAGAGATGTTGATGATGAAGACAGTTTAGTGGATCTTGAAGCATTGTTGGCAAAATGACTGCCTAGAGGCACTAGTAAATACAGAGGTAAGCTACTGTTGAAATGTTTTGCTTGCAATAATATTGGTCATATAGAAGCTAATTGCTCTAATAGTGAAAATGAATACAAGAGAGACAAATTTAAGAAGTATAAGGGCAAATGCAAGAGAGATTGTCTTGTAGCTATTGACAATGGTATTATTGATGATGAATTGGATGATGATGCTAGTGAAGATATTGTGTTTGTGGCTATTAAGGAAGAAACATCTGATCAGAAGGCTCTAGTATCTAGGATGGATAACTTTGATGATTGGATCATTGATAGTGGTTGTTCACATCACATGACTGGTGATCGGAGAAAATTTCTTTCCTTGAAGGAATTTGATGGCAGTGTTGTCAGATTTGGCAATGACTCACCCTGTATGGTTAATAGTAATAGAGTTATTTATCTTAATGGGAAGAGCAGTGTTGATGATGTCTATTAGGTTGAAGGTCTTAAGCATAGTCTTTCGAGCGTAGCACAACTGAATCACAAAGGATACCCATTAGAATTCAGAAATGACATGTGCAAAATCTTTGACAACAAAGGTGAATTGATTGCAACTGATAAACAGACTAGAGGTAATCTATTTCATCTTAATCCAAAAGCTAGCAACTGTTTGATTGCAAAAATAGATGGTAGATGGCTTTGGCATAGAAGATTTTGTCACATAAATTTTGACAATATTGTTAAAGTGAGTAAGTCTAAGATAGTAAGAGGTCTACCTCAGATACAAAAACCGGTTAATTCTCTTTGTAAAGAATGTCAGTTAGGGAAGATGACTTCTTCTACCTTCAAGAGAAAGTCTTTCTCAATAGAGAACTTGTTAGATTTGGTTCATATAGATCTATGTGGACCAATAAGAACTAGAAGCATTTCAGGTGATAGATATTTCATGATCTTCACTAATGACTGTTCAAGGATGATGTGGGTCACATTATTGACAGATAAGAATGAAGCTTTTGGTAAATTCAAGGAATTCGGAACCTTAGTAGAGAAAGAGAGTGGAAAAAATATTAAATGTCTGAGAACTGATCAAGGTGGTGAATTCACTTTTGCAGAGTTCACTAAGCATTGTGATGATAATGGTATCAAGCGGCAACTTTCTGCACCAAGAACACCATAACATAATGGTATAGCAGAAAGAAACAACCGGTCAGTGGTTGAAGCAGCTAGAACTATGTTGATACAAGGAGGTGTGGCAAAAACATTTTGGAGAGAAGCTATAAGTACAACAGTCTACACAATGAACCAGGTTCTGGTGAAAAAAGGTAAGAATAAGACACCTTATGAGTATTGGTATGGAAGGTCACCTAATGTTAGTTATTTCAAGATCTTTGGTAGTAAATGTTTTATCAAAAGAGGTGATTACATTGGCAAGTTTGAAGCTAAGAGTGATGAAGGCATATTTCTTGGCTATTCCACCAAGAGTAAGGCCTACAAATGTTTCAATAATTGGACTCAAAGAATTGTTGAGAGTGCTGATGTTCATGTAAATGAATGTCCTGAAGTTTCAAAAGCAACTAGTTTAGAGAGAAAGGATGAAGATCCTTGTATTTTTCTTTTAGAACCTGAAACAGTTAAATATGAAACCGGTATGGCATATCTTGATGCACTTGTTCAACTAGAATAGATAATTTCAGAGGAAGAAGATGATGAAGATGATGAACTTGAGGAGAATGATCATGTTATTCCTAGATATGTGAGAGTGAATCATAGTCTTGAGCAGATTATTGGGGATAAGGATGCTGGAGTACTTACTAGAAGAAGAGTTAGAGAGAACTCTTGCATGATCTCCACCTTTGAACCTAGAAGTGCTAAGGAGGCATTTGGTGATCATCATTGGGTGAAAGAAATGTAAGAGGAATTGGATCAAATTGAGAAAAACAACACTTGGACCCTGGTACCCTGACCGGTAAAAAATAATGTCACAGGTACTAAATGGGTGTTCAGAAACAAGTTAAATGAGGATGGTGTTGTAGTGAACTCAATAAGGAAAGATTAGTATGCAAAGGTTATGCAAAAAAAAAAGGAGAGGATTATGGAGAAAATTTTGCACCAATAGCAAAACTGGAAGGAGTAAGAACATTACTTGCATTTGCAGCTCACAAGAAGTTCAAGGTATACCAGATGGATGTCAAGTCTGCATTTTTGAATGGGATAATGGAAGAAGAGGTGTATATAGAACAACTTGATGGTTATGCATTGACAAACAAAGAAGACATGGTATGCAAATTGAATAAAGATTTGTATGGATTAAAGAAGGCACCCAAAGAATGGTATGAAAGGCTTCATACACATTTGATGAAGATATGCTTTGCAAGAACCAATGATGACAACAACATTTATCTCAAGTCTAAAGGAGATAAAATACTGGTTAGTGAAGTATTTGTTGATGACATTCTATTTGGAGGTAATGATGTCATGAGAAATAAATTTGCAAATGAAATGAAGAATGAGTTTGAGATGTCATTAGTAGGGCAAATAAAAATTTTCATAGGCTTGTAGATACAATAGATGAAGTGGTATTTTCATTACTCAATCCAAGTATTTGAAAGAAGTTTTGAAGACTTTTGGCATGAGTGACTGTAAACCTATTGGAACTCCAATGGTTATAGGTTGTAAATTATCCAAGGAAGATGCATCTAACTTGTAGATGAGAAGGAGTACAAGTCAATGATTGGCAAATTACATTATGTTCTTCACAATTGGCCAGAAATTGCTCACGCAGTTGGTATTGTTGCTAGATTTTAGAAAAATCCAAAGGAAGCACATCTAATAGAAACCAAGAGAATCTTTAGATATCTGAAAGGCACAGTTGACTATGGGTTATGGTATCCATATGGTGGAAACTTTGATTTGAAGGCATACATTGATGCTGATTGGGCAGGAAATATTGATGACCAAAAAAGTACTACCGGTGGAGCATTATTTTTAGGAGGAAGGCTAGTTTCATGGAGTAGTAAAAAGAAGAGTTATACTTCACAGTCTACTGTTGAAGCTGAGTATGTAGAATATTATATGAATTGCACACAATCTATTTGGATGAGACACATTTTGGAAGGTTTAAAGATGAAGATCTCAAAGCCTATCAAGATTTTGTGTGATAATACGAGTGCAATTAATATTTCTAAGAATCTGTTTTGCACGCTAGGACTAAGCACATTGAATTGAAGTATCACTTTTGGAGGGAGAAAGTTCAAAGTAAAGATGTTATCTTAGAGCATGTTTCTACCCAGGAGCAGCTTACAGATATCTTTACCAAACCTCTACCTAAGACCACTTTTGAGTATCTTAGAAGTCAGTTGGGGGTTGTCCCTCTTCATGAAGTCAATTGAGCATGATGCTGATTGCATCACTCCTTGAACCACTTGCATAATTTTACATGGATTGATGAAGGAATGGATGTATTCCATAGGGGGAGCATTAAGTTGCAGTATGTTGATGCACAGTGAGATTTTGATATTACATATTTTACTTTTATTTTTGGCATTGTTGTTAAAGGGGGACAAGAATTATGTGATTGAGGAGAAGAATTATGTGTTTGATTTGGTAAACCAGTGATAGACTGAAGACAGACATAGCATGGTGAATACTTGGTAATGTAAACCAAGATTCCTATTCACCAATCAAAGTAGCAACCAGAGGCATTGATATTTGTATTGCCATCAATGCCAAAGGGGGAGATTGTTCATATTTTTAGATTGTTGGCATTCTGCATATAGATTGCATTAATGATATGTTGTCATTGATGTCAATTAAACCAGTGAATGATATTCATAATATTGCTGATGTTACTGTTGATATTTCTTTTGTCTTGTAACCGGTATGATAGAATTTGTGGAAGATGTTGTAAACCAGTATATGGTAGTTTGTAAGTTGAACCGGTGTATAAGGTTAAACATTTCTATGTTATGTAAACCGGTAAACTCTACCAGTTGTTTTGTGTTAAAAACTTAACCAATCAAGTTTGTTGGTTTATGTTGAGAGGTAATGATGGAGACACGCGTGATCATTGTATGAGGATAAGTTCAGATTGATTTGGTGCATTTGTTATCTTGGAAAAGAACAAAGTGGATTGCATCAAATTCATAGTGCGTGATGAGTTACAAGTCCGATCAAGAGGTGATCATGGAGTGGTTGGAATATTCTTGATTAATATGCAGAGATTGTTATGATTTCTAATGATCAAGATTGTACCGACTTGTTTGTAATCTCGATGCTAAGAATTAGGTTTTTATTGTGTTACCGACCTAGTTGATTTGTATTTAAGGTCAATGAAGTTGTTTGTAAAAAGTGTTGGCAAAGTTGGCAGAAATTAGTTGAGTGTGTGGTTGCCAAACCGGTGGATGGATCTGCAGTTTGTGTAAATGAAGATTGAAGCTTAAGAAGGATATGATCAAGTAGATGTAGCGCTATTTAGACAGATCAATAAAACTTGTTGTTTTCTAATAATTACAACAGAAATCAAAATCCCCTGACCAAGTAAGCTCTAACAAGCTTGGTTACTTATAGAATCCTCTAACAAGGTGGTCCATTATTTTGGATTCTCAAATCCTCCAGCGAGGTTACTCCTAACAGGGTATTGTGCTTTTCATCAAGGCATATTTGTAAATCCCTTAACTGGGTGATTCCTAACTGGAATTATTTCTTAACATGACTTATTGTAAAGCTTTAACAGGCTTGGCTTCTAAAGGGAAAACTTTAGAAGAGTTCAAATAGCTATCCTTGTGAGTCTCATATCATTGTGGTTTTTTGCCTATTTGGGTTTTCCACATATAAATATTTATGTCTAGTGGTGAATGCTTTTGTGGTTATGATCTTATTTGTTGATTTGATTAACTACTTAACTATTCTGATAAGGCATGATAACTAGTAGCATGAGAGATGAATATGTTGATATTTGATTAAGTATTGTTGATGTTTACAAGTTTGAAGTTGTTTACTATTAAGTTGGTATAGCAGTCAAACCCGTTGATGATTGATTGATGTTGGTAATCTTTGAGACATTATCTTGACAAAATTATTTGTTGATAAGTTTATTTTGAGATTGGGAGTTTATTATCAGTTTTTGAGTATACTAATTCACCCCCCCTCTTAGTATTCTAGCAGAGCCTTATTCTTTCATCATATCATCACATATATCCTGATCTCATAGACTGGGAAGAACCCAAACATCATGATATACCAATATTCCCAAATGATGAATCAATTGTCCAATACTTGTGCTCAGTCAACCCAGAAACATGCTCCACTAGTGAGAAAAATAATGATATCTGCAATCAGGGGAGTGCCATGTCTCTCAGTCACAAAAATAAAATAAACAAAAGATCTAATGGTGAAAGCCAATCAATGGCAGTATTAGATCACAAAAATGTAAAAATAAAAGACGTATCTAAAGGTGAAAACCTTTTTGAGGCACCTAAAGATGGGAGACTTGACACTCTTCCTGACATTATCAAGAAAGGTCACCAATATTGATTAAGACAACTCAATCAATAAACATCAACACTAAAGCAACAATTAGAACCATACATCTGGTAGAATCACTCACAGAAGAACAACAACCGGATTTTATCAAATTCTTCAAGGAAAAGAAAATCAATTTTGCTTGGACTTATGCTGACATGCCAGGGGTAGATCCAAATCTAATCATGCATCACTTATCCATCGTTCCTAGAGCTAAACCCATCAAGAAGAAATTAAGAAAGTTGAATCCACATATGGCATTGTTGGTCAAAGCAGAACTAAAGAAGTTATTAGATGTCAGATTCATTTGACCTATAGACTATGCTGAATGGATCTCAAACATTTTACTAGTTTCCAAACCAGACAAAAGAATCAGAATATGCACAGACTTTAGGGATGTCAACAAAGCATGTCTAAAGGATGACTTTATGATGCCAGGCATTGACACTATTGTCGATCTAACAACATGCCAAATAATGCTATTATTAATGGATGACTTCTCTGGCTATAACCAAATCAAGATAGCCCTAGAGGATCAAGATAAAACTGCATTCACCTGTCCATGGAGAACATATTGTTGGAACGTCATGCCTTTTAGCTTGAAAATACTGGTGCAACATATCAAAGAGCCATGACAACAATCTTCCATGATATGATGCATACTTTCATGGAGGATTATGTGGATGATTTTCTAGCTAAATCATTCCCTCGACTAGAACACTTGGGCATACTAGATAAAATCTTTCAACGATTGGAGCAATTCAAGGTTAGACTAAACCCTAAGAAGTGTGTCTTCGGGATCACATATGGCAAACCGTTGGGCTACATTGTATCAGAAATGGGCATCAAAGTAGATCCAACAAAGGTTTAGGTTATCATGGAGATGCCACCTCCTAAAAACATTAGCCAACTCAGATCTCTATAGGGACGCCTGCAATCCATAAGATGATTCATAGCTTAGCTAGTAGATAAATTCCTCCCATTCAATCATCTACTTCATAAGAATATACCTTTTAGATGGGAAGACAAGTGTGCGGAACCATTTCACTAGCTCAAACAATATCTAATGAATCCACCAATTTTGGTACCTCTAATAGTAGGCAAGCTACTCATTCTCTATATATCAACAACAAAAGTATCATTGGGGGCACTGCTAGCACAAGGAGATTCAACAAGAAAAGAATGGGCTATCTATTACATCAGTAGGACTTTGAACAGATATGAACTCAATTATACATTCATTGAGAAGGCTTTCTTGGTAGTGGTGTTTGCTTCTCAAAAGTTTTGCCACTATATGTTATCACACACAATCAAGTTGGTGGCAACAATTGATCCTCTCAAGTATCTACTCAGCAAGGAAACTCTCATAGGATGATTAGCTAAATGGGTGATGAATTTAAGTGATTTTGATATTCAATATAAAAAACGACGGGCTATCAAAGGATAGGTAATTGCAGATCAATCGATAGAAGCACCATTACCAGACCAACAACTACTACAGGTGGAATTTCTAGACATGGATGTACTCACTATCACCCCCAAGGAATGGACCCTATACTTTGATGGATCTTATACACAACATGGATTAGGTGTCATCATCTTGTTCATCACTCTAGAGAGGCACACAATCCCAAGATCTTTTTGACTAATGTTTTCATGCACCAACAACATTGATGAATATGAAGCCCTGGTAACAGGAATCAAGGTAGCTGTAGAATGGCAAATCACATAATTGAAAGTCTATGGGGATTCTCAATTACTTATCAATTAGATCAATGATGACTATCAGACAAAAGATGATAAGCTAATGCCTTACAAGAGAATGGTGGATGAATTCAAAAATTATTTTGTACACATCACCTTTGAGAAAATTCCAAGATTGGACAATAGAGGTGCTGATGAAATGGCCACTATTGCCTCACTACTGCAAATACTAGATAAATAGAGTCATTATGAGTTCTTGGTAGAGAAATTATTTTCCCCAACCTATGACAATTTTGCATCCCAAGTCATTTACGCCCTAACTGGTTTAGATTCACCTCTATACAGGATGATCTATGATTATCTCAAAAACAATACTCTCCCACCTGACCTATCTCGTAACCAAAAATGTAGCTTCATCTTACAAGTCACCTGCTATACCTTAACCACTAACACACTT
This sequence comes from Cryptomeria japonica, assembly GCF_030272615.1. Lineage (NCBI taxonomy): Eukaryota > Viridiplantae > Streptophyta > Pinopsida > Cupressales > Cupressaceae > Cryptomeria > Cryptomeria japonica. The sequence continues at coordinate 159,852,916 of NC_081415.1, read as the reverse complement.
TACCGGCAAGGTCTAGATGGTACTCTTCTTTGATGCCTCTATCGTAATGAATTTGACTCTGCCTTACATGAGCTTCACAAAGGTATTTGCGGTACACATTCAAGTGGTCCTACTCTCACCAAGAAACTTCTAAGAATGAGATATTACTAGCTGATAATGGAAAGAGAGTCCTATCAATTTGCTAAAAAATGTCCTTAATGTCAAATTCACAGTAACCTCATACATGCACCAACACAGGAGCTGCAACCATTCACCACATCTTGGTCTTTCTGTCAATGGGGACTTGATCTGGTAGGAAAGATTCATCCTTCCTCTTCAAATGGGCATAAGTTCATTATCACCACCATAGAGTATTTCACCAAGTAGATCGAAGCAGTCCCAATGACCACCATAACTAGAAAACAGATCTTATCATTCATCCTCAACTATCTCATTTATAGAAATGGCATTCCCAGTTTTATCATCATAGATAATGAACATCCTTTCAAGAATAAAGATGTATGAGAGCTATGTGAATGATTCAAAATCCAACATCGCTTCTCCACACCCTACTACCCATAGGGGAATGGCCAAGCAGAAGAATCAAACAAAACAATCCTCAAAATCCTCAAGAAAATAGTAAATGATGTTGGCAAGGATTGGCATGTACAACTCAATCCGACGCTTTGGCCCTATAGGACTAGTATTCAGACACCTACAGGGGCTATGCCATATTCATTAGTGTATGGTTTAGAAGCAATTCTACCTCTTGAGATAGAAATCCTATCTCTCCAAGTATCTTTGAAGGGCCTCATACTAGATGAGGAATATCAAGTAAACAAGTTGCAGGAACTAGAGCTTCTTGATGAAAAACAACAACATGCCTATGATCATCTCAAGGTATATCAGAAACAAATGTATAGAATGCTATAATCAGAAAGTCATCCCAAGGGCTTTCAATTTTGGTGATCTCATACTAAAAGAAAATCCCAAAAATCAGCAAGATTGAGAAAAGAAGGGGAAGTTTGAACCTAATTGGTTGAGACTCTTTGTCATCATATCGGTGTATGGATCAGGAGCATATCAATTGTCATATTTAGAGGGGGACATTATCTAAAAACCAACCAACAACATCCATCTGAAGAAGTTCTACACCCGAGTCATCCAATGCACGGATCAAGCAAAAAAAATAAAATAAAATAAAATAAAAAAAAGAAGAAAAAATACAAAAAAAATGAAAAACATATCAAAGAGTGCAATAAAAATAAGTGGTGAAAACCTGGAAATAGGCTCTATTTGTGAAAGAACAACTCTTCTATCTATGAGTACTTACATCATATCTTTGATCCATCTAGTCTAAGCCAATAGCCATCCCTTAACACTTATACAAGTAACGTTATCCTGGATATACTTAGTGTAGCCACTGTCCTTGATTATATAAACATTTATCCATATCATATCCCACCATGGCTTGGTGATCAATGTATATATCCACATTGACAAATATCCATAGCTATGGGTAACATTCATCTCACTTTAGCATTCAGACAACAAACAAGAATCGTAGCATACTAGGGAACCATTGTCAAAACTGCTCATCAGGCTAGAAAACAGGATCATATTCCAACTACAACTTCAACACACACATGATGAATGATTTCTTCTGAATTATGATTTGTTTACATTTGGCATGAATTTTTGACTATTTTTATCTTGATTTTTGAATCATTGGATCTCCTGAGCTACTCAAGGATGCACTAAGCTAGAGAAATAGCGAAGGAATCTGATATTTTGTTTGGTTTTCTGTCTATGAGACAATCATTCATATGGTGCAAATTTGTCTTGAGACATGATTGGAAACATATCATTGAAGACATTTTCCACTTTGGACATAAATACAGTTAACTCTTGTCTATTTTACATAAGCAACACTCAGGTCGTCTTGGTTCAATTATACCTCGACGCTTCATCTTGCAATATCAAACATCCATGTAAGTTTTACTCAGGTCATTATGGTTCAATTATACTATGATTCTTGTATAAACTTCCAACATTTGAAAAGCTCAATGATGACAAAAAGAACACAAACAAGTGACTAAACAGGAATGACAATGAAAGAATTAAAGTGATCATTTAGCTGCATACAATTGCATTAAGTGGCATATCATTTTAAACTTGCATTTTGTTACAGATCATTTTAAACTTTCATTTAGTTGCATATCATATTAAATCTTGCATTAGTATCACATCATTATCATTACCATACATCTCATTATCATTACCATACAACTCACATCAATATCATTATCATACATCTCATTTTCAAGATACATCTCACATCATTATCATTATCATACATCTAATTTTCAAGATACATCTCACAAATCATAATATTTAGATAACATCACATATCATATCAAAGTAAATACAAATACATCATCACATTATCACCCAACACATCACGAATCATACATTCACATCATCATCTAGTAATCAACAAAAAGAGATCAAGAACATCATTATTATCTAAAAGCATCTAATCATCCTCATAGTATCATCATATTAAAACATAATGTGCATCATAAACTCATAACATCATCAGTAACAAATCACATGTGGATCAGGGAAAATCAAAAGCCATATATATATATATATATATAAACTATTGAAGTATACAAGGGATATCATGTCTATCAGTGCAACAAAAGTAATCAAATACAACAAAGACAGGTCTCTCAAGTATGAATATCTCCCAAGGCAGATGGTTTGGCAGTAGATGTCCCAGCTTCCAGATCTTCACTAGATGGATCACGTTAGGTAGGCCCCGTAACACCTCTTCTCTCTATCCTCGTATGACTATGACCAAATCAAGTGGATGCAACCGCAACATAGCTAGGAGATCTATGATCTCGAGGGACCATCTCCTCGTATAAACGCCTATAATACTTGGCCTCCTTGATCGAGTATTTTATCTCTCTTATTATGTCCTGGAGTGGGGCACTAACTGAGGCTCTCTCTATCCTATTAACAAGGGCCTCTGCTCAACCCTGGCGCTCTACTGTTGTATCCCACTCTCCCTACAGCTGCGTAATCTGTCATTGTTGTGCTAACACCTGTGCCTGTAGCTCCTGCACCAAGACAAATAATTCTCTAATTTGAGAATCATGTCAGTGGGTGGGCACCCTGATCTGAATGGGTACCTGTGTTGTAGTACCACCTACACCTGTCCCTATCTGAGGCACTGGTGGAGGTAGAATGCCAAATCTCCTCATTTGGGTGGGGCGCCTATCATCCCCCATCCCTCCCACAACAGCTAACATCGCACCTAGCCTCCCACCCCCACCAGCACCAAGAACGAGACTACCTCTACCATCCTCACTTCTACCTCCATCTCCACCACCCCCTCTACCTCTATCTCCAACTCTAGCACCACCTCTATCTCCATATCTACCTCCTCTACCTCCATCTCCTCTACCTCCTTCTCCTTCACCACCTCCATCTCCTCCACCACCGCCTTCACCTCCCTCTCATACCTCATCTCCCTCATCCTCCTCTCTCCTTCTAGCACCCCCTCACCTCTTTGTCTTCACCTCCTCATCATCATAAAAAGATGGCAACAACTATGCTGGATCAGATATGTGTGCCATGACATGTGCCACAAAGTAGGTTGATAACTCCTCCATAATCCTAGCATCCACTACCTCAGCCCCATAATCTCAGATCTATCCTACTAGGGACATGTACTCATCTATAGTTGCTCCACTATCTAGGGTAGGTCCCCACTTTGACACATCCTGTCACCAATGAGAAAACAAATAGGCTCCCTATGGTATCCCATGTTGTCTACCATACTGCCAATGAACGCAACTGTGCAAGAATCGCTCAATAATAAAGGGTGTATGCCCAATTAGGTACCTTGACATGTATACATAGGGCATCTCTAGCCCATCCTCTACCAACACCTCACAATCCATATACGGTCTCCAGATGATCATATCAATATCATCCAACTCCCTCCACCAGTGCTCTAGTTTGCCCAACTTACACTGGACAACTACACCTATATACCCATAAACATATGCTTGACTAGCTAGCCTATCCCTATCTACAAGCGGTCTCGACATTAGTATATGCTCCCAGGTCCACACCTATAACAATTTCAGCCTGGCTGATAGACTAGTATATCCCAGATATACTACCTAGTGAAGCTCTCTATATAGATGGGCCAACATGTAGGACCCCCATGCAAAAATGTACCCCTGTGTCACCATGTCCCCTAGAAATAATCCCCATCCAATGATTAGTTCCTTCGACCTATAGTTGGGACATAGAAACCCACCAATGAAACTTGCTAATACTGAAGGTAGTGGAGCATAACCCAAATCCAAAAACTCCTACCATGGGATCTCGTAGCCACTAATCTCATCATCCTGAAAGATATGGCAGAGAGCCTCTATGCCACCCTCCTCGGTATGCTCATAAGGTAGCAAAGCCCCAACCACAAGAATCTATAGAATCTGATAGCAATCCTCTGGTGTGACTGTCATCTCACTAGTCACCAGATGAAAGGTGTTCATATCATTATGCCACCTCTCAGCCAAAGCTACCAAGAACCCCCAACTAATGATATATCGGGGCATGTCTAGAAAACATGATAACCCACATCTTTGTCAGCTTGTGACAAGCGTGGGATAAGTGTCCATGGCCTCAAAAATCATTCATGAGACTAGAGAATGCCAAGCTTTGCCTCGAAATCAACACATATCCATCATCAGTTCTCAAATCCATCAAATTAAAAAAAAAAAATCAACTTACAAATGAGAATCACATCAAAAAGAACATCAAAAACATATTCACATCAATTAGTGCATCATATCAGAATCCATAATGAAATTAGATCCATAACGAAATCAAATCCATATCGAAATCAGATCCATAATGAAATCAAGCCCATAACGAAATCAAACCCATAGCGAAATCAGATCCATATCGAAATAAAACCCATAATGAAATCAAATCCATATCAAAATCAGATCCATAATGAAATCAGATCCATATTGAAATCAAATCCGTAACAAAATCAGATCCATATCAAAATCAGATCCATAATGAAATTAGACCCATAACGAAATCAAACCTATAACGAAATCAAACCCATATCAAAATCAGACCCATAACGAAATCAAACCCATATCGAAATCAGACCCATAACAAAATTAGATCCATATCGAAATCAGACCCATATCAAAATCAGACCCATAATGAAATCAGACCCATAACGAAATCAAAGACTCATATCGAAATCAAAGACTCATATCAAAAATCAAGACTTATATCAAAATCAAGACCCATATTGAAATCGAAATCAGACACATATCGAAAATCAAGGACCCATATTGAAACTAGACTCGTATCAAAATCAAGACCCATATCGACAACATTGGCTCATATTAAAATCAACTCATATCAAAATAAGATCCATATCGACTATAGACTCATATCGTAATCCAACAACATATCAAAATCAGACATCATCACAAAACAAGACTCCCATCAGATCATGAACCATATCAGACCAATTGACGAACCCATATCGACATCTATGCAACCTATCCAATCCATTTGACTCACGACACATTTTTTACAACATTTTTTTCCAAATTTGGACCCCATGTGCTAAACAGGGCCCCAAAGAGCTAAGCTACCACATATGCGCTAAACTTTTCCACAAATGTGCTATAAAACTCACTCAATGCACTAAACCTATCCTACGTGCTAACTGGCCTGCCCATTGCACTACCCTATTTACCCAGTGCGCTAAGCTATTCTACGTGCTAGCTGACCTACCCATTGCGCTGCTATGCATACCCTATGCACTAGAACCACCCTATGTGCTAACCTACCCCCCGACCGCGCTGCAATGTGGCACTGAGATGCTAAACCTAGCTAGGGTTTTCTACATGCTAAAACTCCTATCGTGTGCGCTAGCCAAACTACCCTACGTGCTAACCCGACAAAATCCAACCCAAAAATGAAAAACATGATGAAAATAAATAAAATTAATTAAAAAAGAAGATGGATTTTGGCCACTTATTGGTGGGCCATGTGCGGCGGGTCTCCGGTATTGCCTGACGTGCTCAAATTGGTGCGAGGAGTATGGAATCATAATCATCATCGGATCCAAATGTCAGAATCACAAAGAGACAAGTGTGCAAATAATTTTTTAAAGTCACTTTTTACCTTTTAATAGGGTAAAATCAAGGGTTAATAAGTGGAGCATGTATTTTAGTCCTACTTTTTTATTTTTAACCTCATCAACATCATTTTTTTTGGGAGATGAATCAATAATGTGCATACAACGCAATCAATATTCTCATATCACAATTAATTCAAAAATGCTCATCAACTTGACAACTTTTCACTGGTTCCTTGATTCATCTCCTGAGGGGGCATCATCATTATCGTTCATCAAATCTACATCTAGGGCATCATATCGACATTTTGGCACACAACATCATGTCGATCAAATTTTGGCAGCATATCCATCAAATTTTCTTTGAATCAACATGTTCACACACGTCACTTCAAAGAGGGGCAAAATATAGATGTATAAATCTGACCACTTTCCTAAATAAATATTTAATATTTTTTTTAACCCCATCCCCCATATTAATTAAATTCTAATTAATTAATTTCTTCATTTTTCATCTATTTGATTAAATGAATTACTCAATTTATTTAATTAAGTTCACCTAAACCTTTTCTAGCCTTTAATTAAACCCCCTTTCTCCCTTTTTAATTAAATTTACATTTAATTAAATTTATCCTTGCAAATAAATAAATCTAATTTATTTATTAAAATTCCCCCACTTGTATTTATGCGAGTTGCATCTATTTTAGTTAAAATAAAGTTATTTTATTTTATTTAAAATCATTTTCCCTCATCCACTTGCATTTTCCTACATCTCCCACTTGCCTCCTAAACCCCTTCTAGATTATTCTAATCACTTCCAATTTAGCCTAACTCATATCCTAATTATTGTCACATTCCTAAGAAAACAGAAGTCACTTCTCAAAACCTCGAAAGTCTTCAATAACCATTAAAGGCTTTGTGTCTTCAAATGGTTAACCTCTAAAGTCTTCCAAACCATTAAAGGCTCTTACATAACCATTTATGGTTAATTCATCTTTGACCTTTTGTTAGAAACTTTCCTCTAACTTAACTATCCTTTTGACTCAAAGGTCTCATCAAGCATTCATGGCTTTAACCTTGGTTATGATAGTTATGATACTTAATATAAGTACATATCCAATAGCCAACAAGGATAAGTAGGTCTTCTCCCCCTTTGACAAAAATGCCAAAAAGAAAAGAACTAAAACATAATTTCTTTCTGTAAGAAGTTATTTCCTGTTGATGTGTATCAAGTGAGTCTCGGTTAGAGCATTTGTCTTTAATTCCCGTTTCCTGTAACATTCTATGTATTATTAATTCTAGTATTACTTTCAGTACACTTTTAGAAAACATTCTAAAGTGTGTCACTCCAGCATCAACTCCCCAAAAGATATTCAATGGAGTCATCAAATTGATGTTGTCACCAAACTTGGTCAGTGAGTAGAAGATAGGGGTAGGACCCCTAACTTGCTTCTGAGATATTCAAAAGTGTCCTTTGGTAGTGGCTTGGTGAAGATATCTGCTATTTGCTCCTTTGTGCTAACATATTCCAACACCACTTTCATCTCTTGAGCTTCTTCTCTAAGATAATGATATTTGATAGATATGTGCTTTGTCTTAGAGTGCATAATAGGATTTTTTGAAATATTAATGGCACTAGTATTGTCACAGAATATAGTTACTGGCTCGGTAACTTTCTCATTTATACCTTCCAACAATTGTTTGATCCATGCAATGTTGGTACAATTTAGTGCTGCAGCAACATATTCTGCTTCGGCTGTTGACTGAGAAACACATCCTTGTTTCTTGCTAAGTCAACTCACTAGTCTTTCTCCTAAAAAGAAAGCTCCTCCACTTTTGCTTTTCCTATCATCAATGTTGCCTGCCCAATCAGCATTAGTATAAACTTTTAAATCAAAATCATTTGCTTTCTGATATACTAAGCCATAATCTTTAGTGCCTTTCAAGTATTTGAAATTTGTTTTGATTGCCATCATGTGTGTTTCCTTAGGATCTGCAGAGAATCTTGCAACAATACCTACTGCATGTGCTATATCTGGCCTGCTGTGAACAACATATTGTAGATTTCCAATCATGGATCGGTAGAGTGTCTCATCAACAGATGCAGATTCATCATTCTTTGATAGTTTACAGTTGGTAGTCATAGGAGTACTTACTGGTTTTGAATCCTCCATTCCAAATTTCTTCAAGATTTCCTTTATGTACTTGGATTGGGTAATGAAAATCTCATTTTTCATTTGCAGAATCTATAAGCCTATAAAATACTTTATCTCATTGATTAATGACATCTCAAATTCTTTGCTCATTTCATTTCCAAAGTTCTTGCATAAAGAGTCATTTCCACAAAATATAATATCATCAACAAATATGGCTGAGATCAGTATTCCATTTTCATCATTCTTCATGTACATGTTGATGTTCTCACTTGTCCTTATAAAACCAATCTTAATCAAATAAGAGTGCAATCTCTCATACCATGCTCTAGGTGCTTGTTTCAGACCATATAAAGCTTTGTTCAATTTACATACCTGATCTTTATTATTGTCTTTAACAAATCCTTCAGGTTGTTCAATGAAAACTTCTTCTAATATTCCATTCAGAAATGCAGATTTGACATCCATTTGATATACCTTGAAGTTCTTGAAAGTAGCATATACCAACAATGTTCTTACTCCTTCAAGTCTAGCAACAGGTGCAAAAGTCTCACCATAATCAATTCCTTCTTCTTGGGCATAACCTTTGCAAACTAGTCATGCTTTATTCCGAGTGACCTCACCTTTTTCATTTAGCTTGTTTTTGAAGATCCAGTTTGTAACGATTACATTTTTGTCCTTTGGTCTTGGGACCAGTGTCCATGTGTCATTCTTCTTGATTTGATCAATCTCTTCTGTCATAGAATCTATCCAATCTTCACTGTTAAATGCCTCTTTCACTATTCTCGGTTCAAATTCAGATATCAAACATGTGTTATGTCTCAGTTTGTTCCTTGTCATCACTGGATCATCCTTATCTCCTATAATCTGACTTGGTGCATGATGTCTTCGGACATACTTGGCTAATATAGGCTTGGTAGGCTCTATATGATCTTCTTCATCACTCGGTAACTGGATATTTTCTTTATTTTCTTCAACAGTTATCTTAGTAGGACTTCTCGGTTGCACATAGACAAATTCATCATAGTCTCTGGTTCTTTGGAATTCCCTTCATCATTTCTTTCTGCAAATTCATCAATTTTCACATTTGCACTTTCTACTATTTTGTTAGATGATTTGATCAGACATTTAAATGCTTTGCTTCTAGAAGAATATCCTAGAAATGTTCCTTCTTCACTTTTCTGATCAGACTTGCCATTTCTATCATCTTTATGAACATAGCATTTACTTCCAAAGATCTTAAAATAACTTACATTAGGTTTCTTACCATACCAGATTTCATAAGGTGTCTTCAAAGTATCTTTATTCAATTGAACTCTGTTCAAGGTGTAAATAGCTATGCTTATTGCTTCTCTCCAAAATGTTTGTGGAACCTTCTTCTCAATCATCAGTGTTCTAGCACAATCCAGAATAGATCTGTTTCTTCTTTTAGCTATTCCATTCTGTTATGGAGTTCTCAGTGCAGAGACTTGTCTTTTTATACCATGATCATTGCAAAATAGGTTGAACTTGTCAGATATGAACTCTCCTCCTCTATCTGATCTAAGACATTTTAGTTGTCTACCTGTTTCATTTTCGACTCTACCCTTGTACCATTTAAACATTTGAAAAGCTTCTGATTTTTCTTTTAAAAACATTACTGGCATCATCCTTGAATAGTCATCCACAAATAATATGAAATACTTCTCACCATAATAACTTTGAACTTTCATAGGACCACAAAGATCAATGTGCACAAGATCTAAAATTCCCTTAGAAGTGTAAGACTTACTTGTAAAGCTTGATCTTGTCATCTTACCCATCTGGCATCCTCGACACATAGCATTCTCAAGTTTTTCAAGACTCGGTAGACCTCTTAATCGGTGCTTCTTACTTATTTTGATCAGATTATCAAAATTAACATGACAAAACATTTTATGCCATAACCAGGTATTATCAATCTTTGCATGCAAACACTTATTGTGAGTTGAGTCAAGGTGAAATGTATTGCCTTTTGTTTGTGTCCTGGTAGCAGCTAACTTTCCATTCTTGTCATGAACTTTGACAATTCCTTTCTAAAATTCTATTTGGTAACCTGTATTGTTTAGCTGTGCTACACTGAACAAATTGTATTTCAAACCTTCAGCCCAATAAACATCATTGCATCTTGCATTATCAAGAAGTGTTATGGATCCTTTACCTCTTACCGGACATGGTGCATCATTACCAAATCTAACATAGCCTCCATCATAATCTTCTAACATAACAAATTTGTGTTTATCTCCTATCATATGATGTGAGCATCCACTATCTATAATCCAAGAATCATTAGTGTTTATATGAGATATTAGGGCTTTTTCTTCATACCTTTCTTCATTTGATCCATCCTTGATAGCCACATAAACAACTTCCTCTGTATCAGTCTCATCTGATTTATCATCGTTGGATTCCTCATCAGCAATTAAGCATGTCTTTCTATCTCTTCTTCTAAAGTCTCGGTGTCCTCTATAATGGTTATCTTTTTGTCTGTCATCTTGGTAATCTCTCTTTTCAATAAAATCTTTGTCAGGATAGTTAGAAGCCATATGTCCAATCTTATCACAATTGAAACATTTCAAAGGTAGTTTTCCTTTATACTTACCTTTGCCTCTCGGTAACCTTTTGGCCAATAGTGCTTCAAACTCTTCTTGCTTTCTGATTTCTTCATACAGTTTGTGTACCTCCTCCATGTTCTTCCAAAATCTTTCACTTGGTCCATTGTGATCTCCTTCAGAGTACTTATACTTTCTTTCATTATAATCATTAGATTCATTCAGATGAAAAGAACTAAATGCAGATTCAACTTTATTTACCGATGACCCACTATTATCAAAATTACTTAACTCAAAAGCATGTAGCTTACCAATACTAGCATCCAAGGAAATTGGCATATTAGGTATAGACCTCAATTCATCGATTGCATAGACTCGGATTACATAGGTAGGTAGAAGGGTTATTAACAACTTACTTGTTACATCCTTTTCTTCAATAGTTCCTCCTGCTCCTTTGATTTGATTTACAATCTCCTTTAGTCTAGTACTGTACTGAGTTATGTTCTCACCTTCATTCATCCTCATAGATTCAAGTTGTCCTCTTAAACTATCTACTTTTTCTCTTTGAACATGTTCATCTCCTCCATATACAGATATGAGCTTAGTCCACATTGCCTTTGCATCAGTACATCCTTCTAGATCATTAAACTCTGAATTGGTCAATGCAGATGTTATTTCAATCATTGCTTGAATATGTTCTTGCTTTGCCTTTATCTCTTCCATAGTCAATGGATAGGTTCTCGGTGCAACAAAATCATTCTCTAGATAGTATATAGCATATTCTCTAGCTCCCAATAGATGTAGCTTCATCCTTTTATGCCATGTAGAGAAACTTGACTTATTCAGCTTAGGTGCATCCCTGTTATACATCTTTGGATCATTAACTCAAGTGCCTTTAAACTTTCCTTTCGGAGTTGAAAGCTTTGATACCAATTGATAGTTCTGATACTTAATATAAGTACAGATCCAATAGCCAACAAGATGAAAGGGGGGGGTGAATCATACAAACTTAATCATCCATAAAAACATCAGATTCAACCTCGGTAACATATATATTAGTCATCTAATCAAAAACTGACAAACATGCAAACTCAAAAGCATATGAACAATATAAACCTCATAACACCAGATTTAACGTGGAAACCCAAATAGGGAAAAACCACTGTGGGATTTTAGACCCACTAAGAAATATACTATTCTAGAGTATGCTCGGTTAAAAGAAAATCCTGTTAAAGATTACAAACACATTGCTAGATGTGACCCGGTTAAGGGATTTCCCTCAGATCTGTTAGGATCTTCACTTTGTTAGAAGTGACCTTGTCAAAGGATTTCAAACACTCAATCAGAATGTCACCTTGCTAGAGGATTTACAGATAAGACTGTTAAGTCCACTCGGTTAAGAGATATTCTGTCACTTTCACAAAATAACAGTAATAAAAATCTATCTGCAACTTCACATCTAAAATGCTAAAGCAGATTCCTATTTGTTCAATACAATCTAGACATAGAACTAATCTTGTCTATCTGTTGGGCATCAATACTTTGTTATTCTAATAGGTCTTCAAGCTTTTGTGCTCTGTAATCGCTATGTAGCATCCCTGTGCATACGCTTTCCCACATACCTTGTTTATCAACAGTTTCCTATTTATAAACAATCTTCTAACCGCTTAATCTTCTTGATCACATTTCCCATGATCAATCATAGCCATCAGATCTTCAATCTTGTCCAGATTCATTGTATCTTTCGATCTGAAAACATTTTACCCCACCTTGGAACTTGTGTTAGGGTAATGCAGTTCAATTTGAGCTGTAGATCTTCCTGCTGACTTTCCATTGCCTTGGATTCATTAACAAACTTCTTCCACGGCTTACCAATCATTGATCCGCTCTAGCTCATCATCTTCTTTCATTAAATATCACATGTAAACATTTAATGCATTTTGTTATAGCTCGGTTGTAACTCGGTGAATACTAAACTTCACTCGGTAGACATTCTTCCTTCATTAATAGATAGCGTTAACCTTAGGGTTTACCGACTAGGTTCTTTGCTTGATAACATAGTATAGTATTAACCTTTACATTTTACAACATATGTATGATGTTAAAACAATCTAAAACATCATGATCTCATCATTGTCTGACTCGGTAGTAGTTTCCCATTGAATAACTTATCCCCTTATTCATCATATTCTTTCCTGTGTCTTTTACCGACTTCTTCATAATCTTCATATCATACTTCTCAAGATATGGCAACATCATACTGAATTAGAAAATTATTTTCTTGACATCAATGACAAAATAATAATATCAAGATAGTAAAACATCTTTAATCAGTTATGTCCATAATCATCAACAACCTTCTCAATATCCTTATTGAAATGTCAACAATCTTTCATTGTCTATTATAATGTAATATTGCCAACACTATCATGTAAGGCAACCCACATAAAAGCTTTGGCCCTTGGTGCCACCCTTTAGTTCCAATAGAGCCCTGCTGGCCATTTCACTCCAAATCTTCTCATCATAAGCTCATATCTGATCTTGACACTATAATCCCCTGAAGTAGCTGCACACCAGATGCTCTCATCTTCTTTCTCCCCTAGCACTATCCTTCTATCCCCGAGTTTTGAAAAGAGCTTCTCTCAGTCTGCTTCGCTAATCACTCCCCTATCATCAATAAACCACTTAACCTTTTCACCAACCTTAGAGTTATTCTGGAAACAATCTGCCACTGCCTTACCAATTCTATCCTCCAAAATAGGGATCACTTCTTCATTTTCTATGATCTCCTCCAATGCTACTCCTCCATTCCAAGAATCATGCCAAAACTCAACTGTTTTCCCGCTGCCTATCTTGCACTATAAATGATTCATGATGATCCCTCTACATTCCCACATGCACTTCTAGATTGGGGAACCACCATATGAATTATAAATTGTAAGGATTCTCAATGGGTCATCCACATCAAGATACTTTTGCCTTTTGATTCTGCACCACATTTTCTCCAGAGACTTGATGCAACCATAATCGGTGAAAACCCTCAAAAGAGTCAACTAGCTTATGCAGAAAGAGAGACATAATGAAATCAATAAGAAAATATAAAATATTCATATAAACAGATCATATTCAATTCATAGAACTTCTGGCAATTATCTAGTAATCATCAGATTATCATCACAGAACATTCGGTAGTTAACTGGTTACATGCAGGCTTCAAGCCTGAAACAACCCAACCGAGACTCCAAAGATCAACCAACACATAACATGCAAATCTTAATCCTTATTCTTAGCTCTAATTCCTCTACCCTTACAAATGAATACATAAAATTATATTTATACCCACCAGAACATATCCGGGTCGGCCTCAAAAGATTACATTCACCAATGTAGGAAAATGAAATGTGTAATTAGGTTGGCCCTAAGATTTAAGAAATATTTCTAGAAAATAACAACCAAGTGATGCGGATCAGCAGGAAGGTTGGACACATGCCAAAGAACATCAGACAAGACCCAAGATGGATCCACACACCAAGAATCGCATTGGTAATGAAGGAAAACCAACCGGTAAGCACAAGAACTATCCTAGGAACCCAAAAACAGCCAACCGGAAGTGATAAAATACTGGAGGAGAACCTAAATGAACTAGAAATCTAGAATCAACCACATGAAACCACCAGGAAACTGTAAACAAGATCTGCCATGAACAACATGCAACTATTGATACATACCAATAAGAATACAAAAACTACACAAAGAACTAAATAAGAAAGGAAATGAAAGGAAATTCTTTTGGTTAATGCAAGATTGCTCATCGACCAGAGATGCTCCTACATCAAACAAACCAGGTAGAAAAAATATGTTCCATGAGAGGCAACTCATGAACATCTAAAATGATTGGGGATGATGATACCATGCTCATTTCTGATCCAAACATCTTCTTTATCTACCAACCTCTATTTTAGCTCCTCCCGTGCCTCAATTGGCTTCTCTAACTTCTGATCCTCTTTGTTTCTCCTTCTTTGCTTCTGATTAGCACATTGTCTTTGTTTCTACAACTCTAGTTTGGTTTTGCCACAAGACTTCATCCGGTTTGTCACCATCAAGTCTCTATCAACCGATTCCATCTGTCCATCAGACTCATCTGTCAGATCCTTCTGCCAACTCATGTCACCTTCTGATATAATATTTGCAATTGGTTATATCAGATCTTTCTTCAATACCTCTGTTATAACCTCTGCAACCAATCGTGTCAAACCTTTCGGTATAACCTCTACCATCGGTTCCTTTAAACCTTCTAGTATACTTCTACCACTGGTTTCCTGCAACTTCTCTCAGGACTCAGATTCCTCACCTCCTTCTCTTTCTCCTTCAAATAAATCAATGTGAACTTCTTCCCATCCTTTTCAATAGTAACTAGGTTTCTTATATAGTCATAAATAGCTCCTCTATCATACTGCCAAGGTTTTCCCAACAAGACATGACAAACATTCATTGACACAATATCGCATAAAAATTCATCTCTAAAAGACCTAATATTGAAACTCACCCAACACCATTCCTTTATCTCTACCTTGTGATCATCTTGTAACCAACTTACCTCATAATAACAAGGATTCTCAAGCCTCTCAACCATCTCCTCAGTTACTAAATTATCAGTACTTCCACTATCTACAATGACCTTGCAACACTTCCCACCACCTGATTTGCATACCGTCTAGAAAAGACTCCTCTGAGTATATCTGATATCCTTTCTTCTTAATATAAGGGATTCTCCTTGCTTTGTTGCATAGTCAAATCCGGTACCATATGGTTCTTCACTTGCCATACAACTTCTTGCCATTCCTTTCTTACTTTATAGGATCTATGTATGGTTTCTCCACAATTGAAATATTTGCCAATAAATTCTCTACCAGTACTGTTGCTACCCTTCCTTGGTGTCTTTTGTTTCTGTTCTTTACTCCACTTAGGGTTTCCATCCTCTTATTCAATTGGTTTCTTCATACTATCATTCATTTTGAATTTCTCTTTTCCGTTATTTGGTTTTCTTCTTCTCACCTTCTCCTCAACCTTCAAAGCATACTGGTAAGCTTCTTCAACTATTGAAACCTTCAACATACTCATCTCATCTTGAATATTAAAAGAAAGCCCATTGATGTACCTCGCCACCCTCTCTTTGTCCATCACTCTATGTCTAGATCTGATTACCACCTTGTAGAATTCCTCAGTGTATTCCTTCACAATCATGCTTCTCTATTTCAGGTTCTAGAATTTCTTAAACAACTCCAGTTCATAGTCTCCCGGTAGGAACTTGGCCTTCAACCTTGCAACCATCTGTCTCCACTGGGTGATCTTCAATTCACCATTCTCCACTCTGTCTTTATACAACTCTTTCCACCACAAGGCAACATGCCCTTTCAACTTGGTCTATGCCAACTTGACTCTCTACGGGTCCTTGACATTCTCAAACTCAAAGTAGTCCTCCAACTCCCCGATACAATCGATCAGATCCTCCAGGTTCAGCGTTCCATAAAAGTTAGAAACCTCAAATTTATGCACTTTACTTGCTTGCGCCACTACTCAAAGGAATCTTTCCTCTCTCTCATCTTATGGTCCTTCAGCTTCCTCAAGCTCTTCACTGGATTCCTCATACTCATCCTCATCCTTAGAGTTTCTTCACAAACCAACCAAAGCATTTTGGATTTCACTCCTCACTTCATTCTTAAAGTCTTCCATCATCTGTTCTACCCTCCAGGGGTTTATTCTCCTCAATAGCATCTCTCCTTCCACTCCGGTGAACTGCCTCAACTTGATGATATGACTACCAGTTTCAATTGCCTCCCCTCAGTGATCTATTGAATACGCTAGCAACCTACCTCCAATTGACAATTTGTCCACCTCAAGGAATGCCTCAGACAACTTCTTCCACCATTCAGTCCATAAATAACTTTGATGCCAATTGATGTAGCCATAACCAGTGAAAACCCTCAAAAGAGTCAACCGACTTATGCAGCAAGAGAGACACAATGAAAGTAGAAAAAAAACATAACAAATTCATATAAATGGATCATATTCAATTCATAGAACATCCGGTAATCATCAAATTATCATCAAAGAACATTCGGTAGTTAACCGGTTACATGCAGGCTTCAAGCCTGAAATAGCCCAATCGGAACTCCAAAGATCAACCAGACCATAACATGCAACTATTAATCCATATTCTTAGTTCTACTACCTCTACCCTTACAAATGATTACATAACATCATATTTATACGCACCAGAACATATCCAGGTCGGCCTCAAAAGATTACATTCACCAATGCAGAAAAATGAAACATGTAATTAGGTCGGCCCTAAGATTTAAGAAATATTTTTGGAAAATAACAACCAAGTGATGAGGATCAATGGGAAGGTTGGCCACATGCCAAAGAACATCGGAGAAGACCCAAAATGGATCCACATGCCAAGAATCACACTGGTAATGAAGGAAAACCAACTGGTAAGAACAACAACTATCTCGGGAACCTATAAACAGCCAACCAGAAGCGATAACATATTAGAGAAGAACCCAAATGAACTAGAAATCTGGAATCAACCACATGAAATTGCCAGGAAAATGCAAACAACATCTACCATGAAGAACAAGCAACTACTGATACATACAAGTAAGAATACAAAAACTGCACAAAGAACTAAACAAGAAAGGAAATGAAAGGAAATATTTTTTGTTGATGCAAGATTTCTCATTGATCAGGGATGCTCTTGCATCAAGACTTGAACATCTTCCATGTGAGTTTAGCCCCTAATATTGAGTTTTGGAGACTCATTCTTCTAATTCCCACTCCTCCCTCTTCTTTATCCAGGGAAACCATTTCCCACTTAATCAACAGAATCTTCTTTACCTCCTTGGATCCTGACCACATGAATCTTTTCAGTGTGCATTCAATCTTATTTGTCATGTCAGAGTTAATATTGAAACATGACATTGCATAAATCAGAATAGCAGATAACACTTCTTTCAACATAACAATCCTCCCTTCTTGGGAAAACCACTTATTCTTCTAACTACCCACTTTTTCTTGACATTTTGCTATCAACTCTTCCCAATATTTGTTTCTACCACAACATTAAAAAGCAATACTCCCAGATATTTTGTAGGAAATGCACCAACTTTGAATCCTAATATTGGTGCTATTTTTCTCTACAACCCTTTGTTTATATTAAAAATAATATTTCTGACTTGTCTTTATTCATCGTTTGACCTGGAGTCGTTGAATACAAAACTGATGTATTTCTAATAACCTAAGCCTCCTAAATAGAAGCTTCCCCAAAGAGCATGGCATCGTCTGCAAATTGAGAGTTTGTGATCGGATCCAATCCCTCATGAATCTTAATACCTTTCCAATTTCTACGTAATCTATTTGCTTTAATTAACCAACTGAGTGCTTCTACAATTAATACAAAAAAGAAAAAGGATAGGAGGTCTCCCTGTCAAAGACCATTTTGTCACTCAAAAAAACCAAAGAGTGAATAGTTAACCAGAATAGAAAATCTAGGACATGATATACACGCTTGCACAATGCTAATCCACTCTTTGTGAAACTCAAATCTATTAAGAACTTCAAACAATAATTTCCAAGAAACTCTATCATAAGCCTTACTCACATCCAATTTAATCACCATACCTTTAGTGCTGCTACTTTTGCTAAATGACATACCTCTAAGGTTAGAATGATACTATCTTCTATATCTCTTCCAAGTGTAAAACCATTCTATTCTACTACAACAATAGAGGGGAGAATCTTTTTAACTCTGTTCACCAAGGCTTTAGTAAAGATTTTAAAAATGGTATTACATAGTGAGATCGGTCTATAATGCATTATGTACTCACATTCCTTTTTCTTAGGAATCAAAACCACTATTGTATTGTTCGTATTCCTAACAAATTTTTTGTGATGAATATCTTCCATTAGTCTGAATATGTCCTCTCCCATGAACACCCAACCTTGCAGGAAGAAGTTGGCATATGTGCAGAGTATGATGACATCATGGTATTGTATGTTGTCATTGATGTCAATATGCTGAAGTGTGAACTAGTATGATGTTATGAACTAGTATATGCTGAAAGTGAAGTGGTATGTTGGAATGTGCACCGATATATGCAAAGTTTGTATTGGGGTTTCATTTGATATGACTACCGGTTGGTAGTATCAGCTTTAGGGTTTTCGGTTGATGCATTCCAAGTCTGTCTGATTTGACTAATGACATCCTATGATGAGTTAGCATTGAAATGAAGATTAGATCATGTTTCCACGTCAGCCTTGTGCACATGAAGAATCTCCTTGAGGATCCTGCATGAAGAAGATTGATTCTATCCACCTCGGGAATGTGCAAAATCTCTATAAACGATGGAGACCGCGTGATGGGTTATCAGCTTCCAGAAGAGGTGAAGAACGGACTATAGAGAACGTCTTGAGATTTGTTCCAGATTGTTTTACCCTATGTAATGTGTTTAAATGGCCAGGATTAAACCGACTATATTGTTAACCTAGATGCTTAGGGTTTTAGATTTTGGCCACAGACCTAATTGTTGTCTATAAGGTCGATGATGATTTTTATTTGAAGTTGTTGGCAAATGATTGTATGTGTGAGGTGATTATTTCCATACCAGAGAAGTGAGTAGAAACCTGTAGTGTGTGATTGCAGATGTAAAGGAACTGAAGCAGATCTACCTTGGCATTAAGTGTTGTTATCATATCAGTGTATTACCTGTTGACTTCTAACCATTTTAGCAGATGGAAAATCCCTTTATCGAGTAGCTTTAGCAGGATTTTTGTAAATCCTTTAATAGGGTGACTGAAAATCATTGAGTTCTTTAAATCCTCTCATAAGGTAACCTTTAAAAGGGTTTTAACCTCTAACCGGGTGATCCCTAGTAGGATCGGTTCGTAGCAGAACCTGTTGTAAAAGTCTTTAACCGGACTAGGCTCCTAATAGAGAAAAATTGAGAAGAGTTCAAAGAACAACTTGTGGGTATTCATGCCCACCGTGGTTTTTCCTAGTTGGGTTTCCATGTGAAAAATCAGTGTGTTATGTGTGATGTTTTTTCATGTGATGTTTTAGTGTTTTCTGTTAAGCGGTAATGCAAACTGATCCAATGGTCATAGTATTTCTGATGTATTACTTGCTTAAGCATATGGGTGAAGTTGAGATGAGTTATTAGGTTTTGAGAGGACCTAGATGTTACCGATTTATGTTTGTTACAGTCATACCATGTTTTACCGATAGTGCCTTGATTTAGATTGGTGATATTGTTTACCAGTTAGTATAGTCTTTGCAGTTTAAGTTGTTGAAGAAGTTTTTGTCCATAGTGATTCACTCCCCCCTCTCAGTATCTGTTAGCTATTTAGTGTTCATCATTATTCATCAGAAGCTGGCTAGAAAAAATTTTGGGCTCAGTGCTTTGTTGGGATGTAATTGTAATACATCTTCTTTAACCTCCTCCCTAGTGAATTTACCATTAGGCATATTGTTGTCCTCGCTTGTAACAAGTTTAGGTATCACATCAAGCATCTTAATCATAAGAGAGAAATCACTCGGCTCATCATTACACAACACTGATTTGAAGAACCAAAGAACCTCTTCCTAGATCAACTCTAAGTCCATGCACCACTCACCCATGTTATTTTTAATTTTATCAATTCTATGCAAACTTCTTCAAATCTCCTGGCTTTGATTGAGGCATAAAAAAAAATTGTGTTCAAGTCACCTGCCTTGAGACATTCCTCATGTGATTTGTCCTTCCAATATAATTATTCTCTATCCAAGAGTTCCATTAGTGATGCTTTGAGAATATTCTCTTCTCTGTATTTAGTTGCCCCCATCCCAAAAGCGATAATTCTTTAATTGAGCCTCTCAATCTCCTCCTGGACTGATGCTTTTTCAGCACAAATATTTTTGAATTGAGAGGCATTCCACTCCTTCAACTTTTGCTTCATATAGTTTAATCTACAAGAAAAAAGAAAAAATTGAGAGTTCCTTTAAAATGGTTACTCTCCTTCCACCAACACTCCAAATTGGCCAGCAAAGAATTATCCCCCCACCACATAAATTGGAATTTTAAATATCCTTTCAATTTTCGATTAGGGAATTCTATCTACAATAAAATTGGAAAGTAGTCTGAGACTGAGTAAGGTAGAATCAACAAAGAGAAGGTAAGATCACTCTCCACCCAGGATTTACTAATGAGGAAACGATCAAATCTCTCTAAGATATTGATGGTATGATGAAAGAACAAGGATCTAGTCAACTATTGAGAGGGGGGAGTGAGTCAGTAGATAGAAAAACTGATAAACTTCACCAATATCAAAATCAATCTCTCAAAGTAAACTTAGAACCATCAATGCAATATTACTGTCAAGATAAAACTGTCAAGTTTAAACCTATTGACTATTACAATAGATTAATAGTAAACAACTTGTAACTTACAAACATCCAAATACTTTTACTGACACAATTAAAACTTCATTTCATATTGCTACTGGTTATCATGACTTATTAAAGTTGATTAAGTAGTTAAGCAAATCAACCATAGAAAACATAACCACAAAAACATTCACCACTTGACACAATATTTTTGACGTGGAAACCCAAATGGGAAAAACCACAGTGAGATGAGACTCACAAGATAACTATTTGAACTCTTCTGAAGTTCACCCTATTAGGAGCCAAGCCTATTAAAGCTTTACAAAAAGTCATGTTAAGAACAGATCCTGTTAGGGACCACTCGGTTAAGGGATTGACTCTAATGCCTTGCTAGAAGAAATACCCTATGAGGAGTAGCCTTTGTAAAGGATTTAGAATCCAAGCTAATGCACCACCTTGTTAGAGGATTTTAATAGCACCAAGCTTGTTAGAGATTACCCAGTTAGGGGATTTCAATCTGCTGTAATTGTTAGAAAACAACAAGAGTTTGCTGATCTATTTGAATAGCACTACACTTGCTTGTTTAGATCCTTTTCATGCTCATATCTGCCTTTACTCAAACTGTAGATACATCATCCAGTTTGGCAAACACACACTCAACTAAAACTTTGCCAACCCTCAACTTAAACAACTCATCGACCTTATAAATAAATCAACTAGGTCGGTAACACAACAAAAACTTAATTCACATAGAGATTACAAACAAGTCAGTTCAAGTATGACCATTGGATTACATAACAATCGCTACACATCATTCAAGAAAGCCTCAACCACTCCTTGATCATCGCTTCATTGAGTTTAGTAACTCATCACGCGCTTTGCATTACATGCAATATACTTTCTCATTCCCAAGACAAAAACCATTTCCTCAATGCACCAAATACACTTTGAAACTCTCTTCATACAATATGTATACATGTTATAGGCATTACCGCTCACCATCCAATCATAAACCAATATAACCAATTCACCAAACTTACTCAGTTAGGGTTTATCAAAACAATAGGTAGGGTTTACCAGTTCAACTCTCCAATACTTAGCAATATCGGTTCACTCCATAGACTTACCTACCAGTTACAGTTTCCTTTCACTAGCTCTTCCTATCGGTTACAAAACAACATTACAACAATATTATTACCAGTTAATTGACATCAATGACAACATAACATACCATTAATGAAATCTTCATGCAAATACTAACAGGTATTTGTAAACCCTTCCCTCTTATTTGGCCACGTAAATATGACATTATTTGGTTCAATATCACATAGTTGAGAGTCTTGCACAAACTGACCAAATTCCAACATTGCTTTGCTATTCCTAACTAGACAGATAGATTTTTCCTTAAGATTAAGGATCATGTTGAAGTCTCTACCCATGATCATCTCCTTATATTTCGAGCCTCTCATCAAATCAATTAATAATCTCCATAATTTGACCTTCTCCTCTAGCTTGGAGCGTCCATATATATTGAAAAGTTGGAATAACTTACTGGAATTGAGATGCCCACCCTCTCCCATGATCCAGTGTTTTCCTCTACTAGTGATGAAGAGGTGAATGGAATTGGGGTTCCACATAATCCCCAAACCACCAAATTGGCCACAAGATTCCTGAAAAATACCTTCCCAACTTCTGCAATACTTCACAAAACTCTCACTACTATCTTGATTAAACTTCATTTCTTGAATAAGGATGATCTCCAGATTCTCCTTTACTAAACATCATTTAACCAGTCTTCTCTTGTCAGGGGCTGCAAGACCCCCAATGCCATTCCATGATAGGATTCTCATTTACTTCCAAGGGAGTCCTTGAATCCCTTGGATAATTTAAGGAAATTAGAGACACTAAAAAATCCCTTCTCCATGGCCTCGTCCTCCCTTTTTTTATTGGTCTTTTTGCCCCTCCTTTTTTTAGAAATACACATCTGAAAGGCTACAGATTGGTTGAGACATCTTCTTTCAATGATATCTAGAACATCCTCCCCTATTTCATCTCCTTCAAAAAACAATGCTCCCTCTGATTCGGTATCTTCTATATTCACCCACTCCTCAGTCACTCTCACATCACTATTCCCAGGACAACCTCTTGGTTTGTGGAGACAAAAGGAAAATGTATATCACTTGACTTTGAAACATCAAATTTTGTTTGACCTACATCCTTCTTGGAAATCACCACCACACTTGGTATAGTAGAACCATTTTGGCCAATGTCAACACACTGCTTATTGGGACTATTCTTTCTAGCCAACCCTAGAATAGAAACTTCTTGTGTGTGTGAAATTTGGAATCTATATCTGAAACACAAACACTCAATAAGTAATTGCAAGAATGGATAGTTGATTAGAATCAATAAATGTAAAAACCATAACAAATTGACCTATTGCCTCCTAAAAGATGAGAGTATAGATTTTCTCTCAGATTTATCTAAGCAATACCAATGACTAGACTACACCAAGACAAAGGATTTAATCTAGATATGAATGCGAGATTAAGCTATATGAAATCTAGATGCAAGCAATAATTATCTAGTTATATGATTCTATCAAGATAATGGGATTAAGATAATATGATTAAGCTAATATGCAATAAGCTAAGATGCAATATTCTCAATGAATCTAGAGAAAAACCAACATGATAATGATAAAATCTGTAGCCTTCTTGATTGAGAGATGAGAGCCTAAATTTATAGAAAATCTAGAGAGAAAGTGACAGTCAAGATTGATTGTTGATGAGTGGTCAAGATTCTCCCAAAAGTAGCACAATCCAGGTGATTTGATGTGATTGGTTGCTTTCTTCAGATTTTAAGGAGACAAGATTGAGCTAAAATTGAGATAAAATCTGAAAAACTGATTTATTCCATTTTCCTTTCTTAAAGCAAGATTTCTTTGATTTATTCCCTTTTATTCAATTTTGCTTCTTTTTTGAAGTTTTTTTTTCAAATTATCTCAAATTAATTCCTTTTTCAAAATATTTTTTTTTATTTAAATGGAAAATTAATTTATTAACTCAATATTCTAGGATATTTAATTAAATAAATAGGATAATTGATTAAAGAGATTTTGATTATTTATTTAATTGAAAAGATTAATTTTCCATGTGACATTGATGATTTAGGAATTTATTTTATTTTATTTTTGAATAAAGGGGTAAAAACTTTATTAATAATCAAAAAACAACATTACAGAAGAAAACCAAAGCCACAAGGCTCCAGAAGAGAACAAAAAACCCAACCAAAAATCAGCCAACTTCATAACTATCCATATCCTCATCAAAGATCTTATGCAAGTATTGATAGTAATCAAGGGAAAGATGCTCTCAACCCTTAACTTTCCAATCATCACCATGATCTGAAGCCCTATTAGCCAAATAATCCACTGCTCTATTCCATTCACAAGGAATGTGGATGAAAGACACCCTCTCCATCATAGCACTAATTTGCAAAATCTGGTGCACAATCCCTGCGAGCTGCCAATTAATCCCACTCACCTTCTGCTCAATCAACAAATTAACAATAATCTATGAATGTGTTTTGCAGATAACCTTACACCACCCCAGCTCATATGCACACTCTAGGGCATAGAAAACTTATAGTCCCTCCATAAAATCATTAGATTGCTACCCTTTATGTACTGAAAAGAAGAAAACCTCATCCCCATACAATCCCTACCAACACCCCCAATCCCAGCAGGACCCAGATTACCCCAAGATGGGCCATTGGTATTAATCTTAATGGAATCATCTTGAGGGGGCAACCATCTTCCCACCCTTTGAACCTTCTTCTTAGCATGTCTACCTCTCCTGACACAAGCTGAGACAAGAGACATCTCCTCCCAACCAAACCTACTCACAATATCAACCACTCCTCTATCTAGAGGAATATTCACCTCACATTTAGCTTCCACCGTCTCCTGGATCATTCCAATGATTCTGTTCCACACTTGTTGAACCAATAGTCTGACTTCCCTAAAGATACTCCTATTCCTCTCTAGCCAAATCTACCAAAGTATGAAAATGGGCCCAATGTGCCAGACAGTTTAGAGAAAAGAGGACACAATAGGAGGCATGACCAAAATTCTCCAAAACTCCACCATATAATCCACGTGAACATAGGGGTGCTTCCACACCCCCCACCAGTAATGCCAAAGAAGCAACGAGAAATAGTATCTGAACAATAGGTGTGAGGAATCCTCCTCTCCATTACCACATAAAACACAGATGGAAGGCCCATGGAAACCACGCTTGTGAATATTGTCCCAAGTTAGACAGCTATTCAAAGCCAAAGTCCAAGCAAAATAATTACACTTCGGCCAAGAGAAATTGTTCCAAACATATTTCCACTAGTGCACCTCCCTCCCCTCCAAGCGACGAAACAACATCTCCTGGTACCCACTGGCAACAGTAAAAACACCGTTAGGATTTGGGGACCAGGCAAGTCTATCCCTATCCTTAATGGAACTACAATGTCTACTAGCCAAAATGCCATGAAGCTCAGTGCAGTCTTCATCCATATCAACAACAGGCCATTCATTAGGAACCTTCCACCACACCATCTCCAGTTGCCCACACCTATAAACAGACTTAAAGTCGCTCACTCTAGACCACCCTGCCTCCAGGAACCTCTGGAAAAGATTCACTAAATTAGAAAACTGATCAAATGGGGGGATAGCCATCCCAAGAATCAAACCAAAAAAGAACCTCTTCCCCCTTCTTACAGATCCAAAAAAGTCCTTTTATCAGTGCAACCCCTTTCTTGAGAGTACTCCAAATCATAGAGCCTTTTCTCAAAGGCGGATATCTTGGGATTTCCTTCTTCGGGATCCTCTGCATATACTTGAAAGACAAAATCCTATCCCAACCTTGATCCTATTCAACACACCACCTCCAGTTCAATTAAGCTGCCAAAGCCTCCCCAAATAAAGAAGATTACCTTAAGCCAATCCCACCTAATTGTTTCAGGCTGCACACCAAGTCCCATTTGACAAGACTCCATTTATAGGAAGATAGGTTGCCTGCCCATATGAATTACCTTGCCAAAGAGTCTAGTTTCTTAACAAACCACTTTGGGGCCACTTGGAGCATACACCTAAAATCAAAAGAGCATGAACCATTAATTGGGTCGGTTGAACCTGCACAACAAAGGATAACCATCTATGAGTCCAATATTCAACCTTCATGTGAAATTTGTCTAGAATACCCTGCCAAGAGTCCCTGGGAGGAATACCAATAGAGATAGGCATACCCAGGTAAGTCAAGGGAACATAATCGACCTAGAATCTCAAGATATGAGAAATCCTCAACTTAATAGTTCTAGGTGTTTTGAATAAGAGAATGGAAGATTTATTCTCATTGATCAACTGGCCAAAAGCAACAAGATAGACATCCAAGATTTTACGCAGATTTATAGCTTCTTTGATCCTAGACAGTCCCATCAAGGCCGTATCATCCACAAACTACAAATGGGATTAAGGAGGTATGTCATTACCCCAACTCCAATCATGAACAATACCTATTCCCACATTATAATTAATCAATCTCCCTAGACCCTCAGCCAGAAGAATGGATAAGTATAGGGAAAGAGGGTCCCCCTGATGAAGACCCCTAGATGCACCAAATAACTTAGTATGATCTCTGATAATTAGCACAAAGAATGAGGTAGACAAAACACAACTCATAACCCATTGGATCCATTCATAAGAAAAACCAAAGGCCCTAAGAATCTTCTGGAGAAAGGACCATCAGACTCTATCTTAAGCCTTTGACATGTCTGGCTTGATAAACATATCTTTTTCCTTGGAAACTTCCCTAGAATGAATGGTCTCAATAGCGATGACCACTCCATCCAATATTTGATGGCCCTCCACAAACCCACTCTACTCTTCATAAATGACCCCCCCAAGCCAATTATTCAACCTTTCCACTATCAACTTAGAAATAATCTTATAAATCACATTACAAAGAGAAATAGGATGAAACTGGCCTAACCGGTCAGCCCCATCACACTTGGGGATGACCGCAATGAAAGTCACATTCAAATCTTGAAGCATCTGCTTACTCCTCTAGGACTCTTGGACCACCTCCAATAAGTCCAATTTGATATTATCCCAAAATTCTTGATAGAACTCAATCGGAAACCCATCCAGTCCAAGAGCCTTCCCCTTCTTCATGTGAAAAACAATCCTCTCAAGTTCATCCAACAAAATAGGTCTCATAAGCTGCTCATTCATCTCCCTAGTAACTAGATAAGGAATACAAGCAAGAACCTGATTTTCCTCTTCCGATTCCCCCTGAGAATCCTCACTAAAAAGGGATTGGAAATAGTGCATAGACTCCCTAGAAATCTCCTGCAAGGATAAACACTACTCACCTCTATCATTAACCAGAACATGGATGGAATTGCCATGTCTTCTTGCTTTCACTAAATTGAAAAAGAACGCAGTATTCTTATCCCCCACTTGAAGCCAATCAATACGAGCTCTTTGTTTCCAGTAGATTTCCTCCCTAAGCTCCCACTCCTCTTAAACCTTGACTACCCTGACTTCCTCCTTAAGAAAGGCTTTTGACATTCCATGCTCTCTTAGCTCTCTAGTAATTCCATTCAACTCTAATTGAGCAGCTATCTTAGCATGAAAACTATTACCAAAACACTGACGATTCCATCGTTTAAGCTGAAACTTAACAAATTGTAGTTGCTTGGCAAAAGTGTAGATGGCAGTGCCAAAGGTTGGCCTCCCTTTCTTCCACCACTCTGTAACCTAAACCTTCAAAGAAGAATCTCGCAACCACATAATCTAGAATTTGAATGAAGGAATGCAAGTGACCGGAGTAGAAGAGGACACTAATTTGATGGGCTAGTGGTCTGAACCTTTCCAATCTAAAATCTCAGAGCATGTGGACCATCCCCTACCAACCCAAACACTAGAAACCAGAAAGCGATCCAGCCTCTCCGCAATCCAATACTCCCCTAATCTCCTATTATTTCAAGTGAATAGACCATTACCAGGCTTGATGTCAACAATATTCAAGGTTGATTTACTATCCCGAAGAAGGAAGGAAGAAGGATCCAACCGTATAACACCACCCTTCTTCTCACTCAACTCTAAGATGGCATTGAAATCACCCACCACAATCCACTGATGAAAAGGAAAAAAACCATGCATAAAAGTAATACGAGACCACAAATTATGCTTACCGTGAAGATCAATGGGGGCATAAATGTTAGTAAGCAAGATATATTCCCCAGTCTCAAGACTAGAGGCAAGACCGAATAAAGATGATCTGGAAGAAACCCTCCATATAAGATGAATCCTCAAGGGGTTCCAAAGATAAGCCACACCTCCAGAGGATCCAAATGCCCCAATACACTAACATTTTCCTCTCCCCCATAGCTTAGGCACCAGACCCAACATACTTTCCCTAAATAATTTAGTTTCCTGCAAGAAAAGGACATCAAGAGAATGACTCCTTATCAATTCTCGAACAATTTTTTGTCTACAACCACTATTCAAGCCCCTCACATTCCATGAAAACACAATCATTTCAAGGGATTAGAAAAATGAGAATCCAGAGTCTTCACTGACCCTGACTCAACCAAATTCTCCCCCATCAATTTGATCTTATCCAAGTCCTTCTTTTTGCCAACCTTCGAAATATTCTCCATTGCTCCCTTTTTAATGTCTTTCTAAAGAAGACCTAGATGTAAAGAGATCTTATTACTTTTAACCCCAAGAGAGTCCAATTTCTGTGTTGTAGGAGAAACATCCCAACCAACCACCTTCACTTCAACACTAGAGATGGATCCCTTCTGAGCCAAAACATTCTGATCCATCTCCATCTATTGCCTTCCAACCTCCTACAGACCCTAGGTAGGATCCAAGTTCAAACTATCAAGCATCAACCTTACTACACTATGATCCAAAGGAATCATCCCCAGACTCACCTCCTACTGGCTAAGCTTATCCAAGGCTTCAAATTTGTTAAAGGTATCCT
Organism: Cryptomeria japonica; assembly: GCF_030272615.1. NCBI lineage: Eukaryota > Viridiplantae > Streptophyta > Pinopsida > Cupressales > Cupressaceae > Cryptomeria > Cryptomeria japonica. The sequence continues at coordinate 159,823,553 of NC_081415.1, read as the reverse complement.
CCTCCTATCTCTCCTACAAAGACCTCTTTTGACCTTGGTTCCTATTCTTAGTTTTAACTAGGGAGAAACCATCAACACCCACAACCTCACCAGACATGAAAGCTTTTCCTTTATCAGCCCCATCAAGGTTATGGGAAGGTAGTTGAGATTGATGCTCAACCAGTTTAGACCTAGGGCACTTGAGCTGCAAATGACTATACTCATGACATAGAGGACACCAGAATGGTAAAGTCTCATAATCAAGCTACTAGACCCAAGAGTAGGAGATCGCACACATACCTATAGCATATGGAAAAGGATTACTAAGATCAATTTCAACATAGATACATGCAAAAGTCATTACCTTTCTCCCCAGGGTTTGTGTTGAAGATCTAGCAAGCTTCCCAAGCAATGAAGCTAGTACTCACAACACATCCTCTCAACAAAATTCCACCAGAAAATGAAGTAATCGAACCCATACTGGGACCCAATTTGGGAGCTCCTACAAAGGGTTAAATCTCGCATTCCAAGGTTTGATGAACAACCCCACCTGGTTATAAAAATACAGGCCTCCTTCGAAGACCCTATTGGGATAATCCATGCAATTAAAAGTAACCATGAAATAATTGTTAGCCAACAACATAATATCCATTTCCCCTTCAGGCTCCCAATTCCTCTAAGCCCAATTCTCCAAAAACTACAAATAAACCCTCATTCCCAAAAATTTGCAATATAACAAGTTTTTTTGAAAAGTATTCAACATCTTTGGCTATCATCTCTGGAGGAATTACGAATTTCAGTATCTCACTACATCTCTCCAAACAACCATTTATCTTCTTAATCTGAGAGACATCAGGCATACTAGCACTACCAAACCCCGAATTTGAAACAAAAAGATTATTATCAAAGGTCTTAATACCTTGAGATGGGAATTTTGAACCCAACACTGCACAAAACTCCATGTCGGGTGATACCCCAGAGGCATCTCCTCTAGTTCTAGACATCGTACCTCACGAAAAACCTACACCCCAAAGGGAAATGAATGAGGAAATCACACACCCTAGCAATACACCAAACACCCACCTCACTTGAGCACCACCAAAGAGAAATATGGATCAAAGCCCCCTCTCCTCACACTGAAAACCCCCCGATGCTGCAACAGACCCCAAGAACCCTGTAAGACCCACCCAAACACCACCATTGTCTCTGCTCAAACAAACCACCTGCCACTAACCGCTAAAAAATCAGCGTTCCTCCCTATGAAGGCCACTACACCCCCACTCCGCACACCTACAAACAACAAATGATCATATGCTAGGGCACGAAAGCCCTAGCTCGATACGACATATCTCACTTCACCATCTCCAATTTAGGAATTAATTAATTAGGTGCTCAAAATTGATTTAATTGCCTTTGGTTAGGACTTTGATGATGTAGATGAGATTAGGGGCCCATGGTTTAGATGACTATTTTTAGGGTATTGCATTTTCCCCTCATTGAATTTATGTGTGAGAAATACATTGATTCAAAGAATAGTTGATGTCAAAGAGATACTGGTTTTGAACTTGATGGATCATGAATGAATGAAGAGTGAGATATTCAGCTTGATTTGAAGTGATGAAACTGAACAGATTGATCAAAGCAATATCGATCCCTAACTTGATTGAACTAGGACCGACGAAGAGTGAAGATACCAATCTTGAACTTGATGGATGAAGAAGCGGGTACCGATCTAGAACTTGATTAAACTAGATTCGGTTGAGCGAAGAGATAATATCAATTCTGAACTTGATTGAATAAGAACCGATTAACGAAACATAATATCCAGCTTGATTTGATGTGATGAAACTGATAACCTATTTGGATTGAGCATGTGATCACTGTCAAAAAGACTCTTTAAACCCTTGATTAGGTTTAAACGAATAACCAGCTTGATGAGGTGTGATGAAACTGATTATCGTTAAGAGACTGATTCAGATGAAGACAATATCAACTTGATTTGGTGTGATGAAACTGATATGCCCCTAGAGATTGATTTGATTTGAAGAACCTTGACTTGATATGATGAGATGAAGTTGAGATGCCCCTAAAAATGAGGTCTTGTTTGATGAGATTTGATTGATGTTCGATTAATCTTTGGTTGAAAAAATTTGCTACTCGGCTTTTGATGAAGATTTGAAAAAATAATTCTTGACTTTTGGTGATGTAATCACTCATAATGATGATGTAATAAGTATACCCCCTCAAGAGCAAAATCGAAAGATGGTGAGATACCACAATAATTTGAGGAAATTCAAGTGATAAAATGATTTAGCGATGATAATTTGAGCACAGAGAATTATTTAAGAATTGATTTGAGATATATTAAAGGACTTCTTAGTTGATCAGAAAATATTTGAGCACAGAGTGATGCAAATATTGACCTGAAGATCAATGTACCAAGTGGTCAACGTTGTGAGAATTTGACTAGAAAAGTGAGGTTAGATTCTGATTTTGATCTTGAAAATGGACTCAGGATGATCAATTTAACTAGGGGTACAAATTTCATGTCAATCAGAGCAATTTTGAAAATTAGGGTTTCACCTATATAAGGGGTTGAAGGAGTCATTTTCAATTCATTTTTACCTCTCAAATTCAAATTTTCAAAAAAAAACCATCTTTGAAAGCAATATGGCAATTGGAGTGCAAAATCATTGATTTGAGCACCAGATACACATGACTTGACTTTATTGTACTATGTTGATTGATATAGGATGATTCATGAGATGGTTTGGATATGCATTATTCTATATGATGTCTTATATGTATGCATTTCCTTTACAGTATGGATGTATGTAACACTGATGATCATGAATGTTTTTTCATTTTCATATGCAAATGAAAGACTTAACGGATAAATATGATGATTTTGATGCAAATGTGAATGCCATGTTTATTGTTTTTCTTTTTCTTTTTCAATGTGATAATATGGATGCAAATGAATATGCAATGTATTCATGAATCTATATGATATGCTTATGTATGCAGCTAACATCTCATGTAGGAATTATGATGTCAATGTTGGTATTGTGTTGTTATTCAGTTCAACCAGTATAGAAGGACAACAGCTATGGGAGTATTGTTGAAATGCAATTATTGATGTCAACTAGTGTTGCAGGTCATCAGTAAGGAGAATATGTCAACTCGTAAGTGATGAGTTGACATGAAGAAGACAAATCAACCAAGTGAGTAGTTGCCAACCGACAAGCTTATGGCCAGTGTACAAGCAGGATGAGCAAGGTGATTGAGTTGTTTTTTTGTGATGAAGAGGCAAAATGTTACCTAAATCACATCAACCTAGGAGGAGAAGAATGTACAGATCACTGGTATGTTGAGTGGATGCAGAATAGCATGACTCCCACCGCATGAAGATGTAGTCACCATGTAAAGAGATGACTGATAGTGAATGTGACCCAACTAGATCACATGTGCATGTTTGAAGGTATGCTGCACAAATAGGGAAGCCACATGAGTGCATTATAGGATGCAAATGACAAGGATTCACTACCATCAGTAAGTGGAGCTTATCTCCTATTATGCATAGTGTGCATCATAGTTCTATGACATAAGGAAGAAGAGGTAAAGGTAGGTGTTTGAAGGATCACACCAGATCAACGGGTAAATCAAAGGGATGCCTCAAGTGCATGAAATCAGGGATATGCACTGGACAACCATAGAAGGCATGTTATGCCACCGAGACAAAAAAGGAAGAGTAGAGAATTGATGAGTTTGTCACCTTGACAAACTGGCTAAGATAGTGTCTGTTATGATGATGAAGAGGGCAAAGTGGAGCATTGTAGAGAGAGTATACAACCGGTATGCAAATGCCTTAGATGGAATCAGTTGAAGGTTGATGACATGGTGTCATCAAGATGGCTACTAGTGAGCATGAGAACCGGTAAGAAAGCAAAGAGGCTAAGTGATGAGCTCCTACCTGATGAGAATGTGCATGTTATGGATAGACATGTCTGGCAATTGGTTAAGGGGTTCCACCGACAGATCAACAAAGTGTAGTCATGAAGGGTAACTGGTAAAGTGTGAGATACTCACAAGGTTAGTGAACCGACAGAAAAGAAGGACCGGTTGAATGTTTGGTCGGTGATCCTATCTAAACTGACACAAAGGTCCAAGCTAAAGTGGATGTCGACAAAGGTTCCACATGGAGTCAAGGTGGCAGACATGCATGCAGCAGTAGATGTAGTGTACACTGACGAATTTTTTTACAGAGTTGGTCGACATTAATTGTAGACCTCGTAAATCATGGGAGGTGTTGTAGAGGTGTGGAAGAGGTGTGCAGATGAAGGAAGGTTGAAAAGAGGTGATTGATGGGATGCATCAATCGATGCAGTGTGTCTAGGTCTAGGATGAGGTTGGTGATGAAATCTATAGAACCATTTATGGTGATTGATCTTGTGTCTCGCCAACTGACTGTCCATGAATGCTAAACATGGAAAATGTGTATTGGTAGGCATGTTAATGGTGGTGATGTGCAAATAGTTGTCTTGGAGCTCAGATCGAATGAGATCTAATTAGATTCGGTGTGCCTCATGATTAGTGGAAGAAACCCTAAGGCACCAAGTTTGAATGTTGCTCTTGGCAGGAAATTTTGAATACAAATATATGGTCGAAAGACATATTTGACAATGCCTAAGAGAGAGATGTTGCTAAGTGATGCATAAGGCCAAATAAGAGAAGTAGGTGAAGTATGAGATCTACAGAAGATTATAGAGATTGAGCATCAAGGAGACAACTAGTAATTGGTTTTGGCGAAGGCTTAACCGGTGAGGTTAAAGCAACCATCAGGTTGCTGAATGAGAGAGGGTTTCTGCATTTGAGAGAAGATCAGTCAAGTACTCAACACGTATCAAAAGAGAGAGATTGGGTGTGAGAAGAATCCAGGGTTGAAGAGTTCATCCAACAATAGTGAGGTAACCGGTGGTGAAAAAACTGAGAGTGAAGAGTTGCAGAAGAGTGCAGAGTAGGCAAGTAAAGAACTGACAAAATATTGTACCAATGGAGAGTAGCAGAGAAGTTGAGAGAAGAGGCAACCAATAGAGAGAGCTGACAAAGAGAAAACCAGCAGTGAACTGGACAAGAGATCCAGCAAATAGATTTGAAGAAGTGTTACAAAATCCATTTGTAACAAGGTTATTAAGTTGTAAATGAATTGTTTTGTATTCAATGAGTTGGAACTCATTGTAGGGGTTGTAGCTCCTTGGGTTGGTGTCCTAAATTAGGGGTTGGTGCCCTAAAATCAAGGGTTGGTGCTCCTTGGGTTGGTGCCCTAAACATTATAATCAAAGATTCATTGTGAGGGTGGATTGGAGCAGTAGTCTCCAACAACATTTCTCACCGAGGTTTTTCCCATCTTGGGTTTTCCTCGTATATGCTAGTGCTATGTGATGTCCCTTTATGTCTGAATGCATTTGTGATTATTCTTCCCACTAACTAGTAAGTCTGCATTGAGTTAGACCTGATAACTGGTATACATGCATAGGATAGTTAAAGGGAAAAGATTGAGAACCATTGATTTCCCCCCTCTCAGGGTGCATTGTGTCTAACAATTGGTATCAGAGCCTAGGTTCCTAGTCAGATGAGCTTTCTCAAGCTTGGGTAGATTCTGGCTTGAAGACACAATGGTTTGTTTAGTGTCAATCCTAGCTCTAGTATTTAATGGGTCTAACTATTCCATTTAGAGTTGTAGAATGAATGTTCACTTATCCTCTCTAGGGTATGATGTATGGATGTCTGTTGTAAATGGTTTCCCTACTAAAGTCAGTCCTGCCACCAATTCAAATGCAGAAAGAAGAAACTAGTACAATGAAGCAGCAATGAAGGCTATACTCTATGGGCTAACAGACGATGTCTCCTCTCAAGTGGACATATGTAGATCTGCAAAAAGCTTAGGGGATATATTGAAGAATCTCTATGGAAATGAGCCTACTACTGCAGAACCGAACTATGAAGATAGGATGAGAAACACATCTCATGTATCTAAAGATGATGAAGGTAGATCTGCTAGTAGCCATAAAATTGATGAAGAAGAAACCCACCTCTTCATGGGTCAAGAATCAGAAGATGAGAGACACACATCTGAGAATGATCATGCAGATCACGCCTACCGACAAGGTGTGTTTGGCAGTGATAGTGAAGGAGAAGAAGAAGATGAAGCATAAGGTGATCTTGAAAGTGATCATCTGAATGCACTTGAAGAACTCAGTAGAGTAAGAAAGGAATAAAAAAGCTATTCAAGAATGTTGCTATAGTGGAGCAGAACTGGTTGATGAAATGCCTTGAAGAATCTGAGAAATGTATCTCAAAGATGAAGCCTCAACAAAGAGACACCAAGGAGTGTCAGTGTAGTGATCTAGCCTCTAAGCTAGAAGTAAAAAATAAAGAATATGAACAAATTCTTGGAGAAATGGAGGTTCTCTGAAATGACCTTGAGAAGTGTCAAGATGAGCTCAAGGTAAGAATCCGGTTTGATAGTAGCAGTGATGCCTTGGACAAAATGTTGAAAAATAAAAAGCATGCTAAGGACACTGAAGGTTTAGGAAGTGGTGTCGGTGAATGCTCCACAAACAAGAATGTCCCCACAATGACATTTTGTTTATCTCCTCAAACGGAGAAAACAAGGGAAAAACCTTCACAGTTAGAAATGCTCCCTGGAAGAAGGTTGACCTAACCACAACCAGTGAAGACTTGCAGATAAGAATGAAGACCGGTGTTGCAAGAAGGAGGAACAATACAGATCCCAAAGGAAAAGGGAAGATGGGAGAAGACAACTTCACCAAAAGCAAGAACATGAGAAGACAACAAAGAGGACCTCCTACCAGTAGAGGACAAAGAAATGCTACCGCCCACATGTCAAGACAAGTGTGGAAGATAAAAGGACCAGATGGAGGAAATGAAAAGTATGGACAACCTAGGATCCATCCTAAGAGAAGGAGAAATGGAGATGCTAGACCAATAAGATCTCCCCATGCATGGCAGACTAAATTTGTAAGTCACATGCCATCCTTCTCCGGTCATTGCTTTTCATGTAATGGTCATGGTCATAGGGAAAAAGACTGTAGAAAGGGATATAGAAGGAATAATCTATGATCTCAAAGATATCATGCAAATAAGAAAAAGGTATCCAGGAGTAGATACATCCATATCCCCTCTCCTGGTTATGCAAATAATGCTTGTTATAACTGAAATGGAATTGGCTATAAAGGGTTTGAATGTAGGAAGAGGAACTTGCAGTCATATGGAGGCCGGTATTGCAACTATGCTCTGCAGACTAGTGGATACAAAGCATACGGAAGTTAGAGGCCTGCATGGAACCAAAGGAGAAATGTCCCTGTACGATCAAGAGGTCCACCGGTTTCGGTTGCTAGTCACAACAACATGACTAGAAGAAGATGGTCAAACCAATATGTTAAGAGATTTCCCAATCATGAAGTTGGGATGGATGTTGTATGCTACTATAGCACTCCTTCTGGTTGTGATGTAGAATCCGTAAATACAAGGACCCATCGGTAGAAGAAGGAAAGACCTGCTCCCAAGACTAAAAATGGGAAGAAGAATGTGACCAAGCAAGAATGAAAGAAGAAGCAAGAGGATGCAACCATGGACCGACATGGTGCATTCAATGCATAGGTGATATCTCCTAAGGCCTAAAGGAGATGCAGTACCTCAGGGGGAGTAGCATATTGACTAGATCATTCACCCCCTCAGTGAAGAAGAACACTTGGAAGAACAAGATACTGCCGATATGAAGGATGGAAATGAGAAGATAAGTGTGTGTAGTGGCTGCCTTGGCTACACACCTACAAATCTATTTTGGATCACTACTACATGTGTCAATAAATGTCAGGAGTCGCAGGAAGATGCTCTGGTAGTGATGATGAACCGGTACAAGAAACCGGTATGTGCATGATGTTACCGACATGAATGCTAACAAGTACTTGTAGGTTATGTAAGACAATGAGGTTGGAGATCATCGCATTGGCCCTTGTAACATGGAATGAGAAGTTATGTCTCAAGTGGTGTTGATGAAGACCTGAATGACATAATTTGGCCTGGTTGTTGATCATACAAGCATACATGTTTTTGGGCTAACCACTTTGTTTCATGGCATGATGATGACACTGTATGGCATTGTGTACATCCAGGATCATGTCATAGGATGTGGTGGATATAATAGAACTGAAAGATCATCAGATGATCACATACACACAACTCAATAGGTAAATGGAGTTGATTCAAGCCCTGGTACTGGATCTGACCAACATTGTAGACTTGAGATGTATGACTCATGGGGTGTTCAAGTGCTTATGAAGCAGAGCCGACATGCTTGAACTTATGAGGTACTGACTGCCTAAACTACAGATGATGGAAATGGATATAAGAATACCCAGGTGAATTTCATGGTTAAGGGTATCTACGTTTCATTTGGTCGGTTGTATTCATAGTACAATCACACTTGATATCAGCTAATTGGGGTCAGAATAAATTCTTCATATCAAAGGGGAGATGATGCAGTCTGGCCGACAGGTAAGTTTTTGTTCATTGACACATGGGTTTTGAATTGGTTTTAGACTTGTATATGCATGTGTTTTCGGTTTGCATAAACACTTGGTTCTGAGCAATTGGTGTCAGTTGATGATTGAATCCTCCATCTTAAGAGTTGTAACTTGAGAAATTGTACCAACTAGTATCAAAAGAGGAGATGCATCTGGTAAAGAGAAAAAAGGGGAGAAAATATCTAACAGTGACCAACAAATACAAGGAGGTGAGAGACCCTGACAGTGCCCTTTTCCATTGTTGTCAAAGGGGGAGATATATTATGTAGTATACCGCATACTACATGTGTGAGAATTCATGGATTATACAAAGGGGAAGAGTTGGATCACACAAAGGGTGAGAGAGATGTAGTATGTCAGATACTACATGTGTTGATATCAATGCCAAAGGGGGAGATTGTTGGTATTGTGTTGTCATTGATGTCAATCATTATAGAAGGACAACTGGTATGGGAGTATTGTTGAAATGTAGTTATTGATGTCAACTAGTGTTGCAGGTCACCAATAAGGAGAATATGTCAACTGGTAAGTGATGATTTGACATGATGAAGAGAAATCAACCAAGTGAGTGGTTGCCAGCCAGCAAGCTTATGACTAGTGTACAAGCAAGATGAGCGAGGTGCTTGAGTTGTTGTTTGTGATGAAGAGGCAGAATGCTACCTAAATCACATCAACATAGGAGGAGAAGAATGTACAGGTCACCGATATACTAAGTGGATGCAGAACAACAAGACTCCCACCAGATGAAGATGTAGTCACCATGTGAAGAGATAATTGACAATGAATGTGCCCCAACTGGATAACATGTGCATGTTTGAAGGTATGCTACACAAATAGGGAAGCCACATGAGTGCATTACAGGATGCAGATGACAAGTATTCACTACCACTAGTAAGTGGAGCTTATCTCCTATTATGCATAGTGTGCATCATAGTTTTGTGAGATAAGGAAGAAGAGGTAAAGGCAGGTGTTTGAAGGATCACATTGGATCTACTGGTAAATCAAAGGGATGCCTCAAGTGTATGAAATCAAGGATATGCACTCAACCAACATAGAAGGCATGTTATGCAACCAAGACAAAAAAGGAAGAGTAGAGAATTGATGATTTTGTCACCTTGACAAATGGACTGAGATAGTGTCCAGTCTGATCATGAAGAGGGAAAAGTGGAGCAACTGCAGAGAGAGTATGCAACTGGTATGCATATTCCTTAGATGGAATCAGTTGAAGGTTGATGACATGGTGTCATCAAGATGGCTATCGATGAGTATGAGAACCGATAAGGAAGCAAAGAGGCTAAGTGATGTGCTCCTACCTGATGAGAATTTGCATGCTATGGATAGACATGTCTGGCCATCGGTTAAGGGGTTCCACCGATAGATCAGAAAAGTGCAGACATGAAGGGTAACTAGTAAAGTGTGAGATATTAGTAGGGTTAGTGAACCGACAAAAAATAAGGATCAGTTGAGTGTTTGATCAGTGATCCTATTTGAACCAACAGAGAGGTCCAAGCTAAGGTGCATGTCGACAAAGGTGCCACATGGAGTCAAGGTAGCGGACATGTATGCAATGGTAAATGGAGTGTACATTAAAATAGTTGTTACACAATGGGATGCATAAATTGATGCAGAGTGTCCAGGTGCAAGATGAGGTTGGTGATGAAATCTAAAGAACCATTTATGGTGATTGATCTTGTGTCTCACCGACTGACTGTTCATGAATGCTAAACATGGCAAATGTGTATTGGAAGGCACGTTAATGGTGGTGATGTGTAGATAGTTGTCTTGGAGCTTAGATCAGATGAGATATGATTGGATTAGATGTGTCTCGTGATCAATGGAAGAAACCCTAAGGTGCCAAGTTTGAATGTTGCTCATGGCGGGAATGTCTGAATACAAATATGCAGGCCAAAGATAGATTTGATAATGCCTAAGAGAGAGATGTTGCTAGGTGATGCATAAGGCCAAAGAGAAGTAGGTGAAGTATGAGATCTACAAAGGATTATAGAGATCGATCAGCAGGGAGACAATCGGTAATAGGTTTTGGTGAAGGCTTAACTGGTGAGGTTAAAGGAAATGACAAATTGCTAAATGAGAGAGGGTTGCTACATTTGAGAGAAGATCAGTCAAGTACTTAATGAGTATCAAAAGAGAGAGACTGAATATGAGAAGAGTCTAGGGTTGAAGAGTTCAACCAGCAACATTGAGGTAACCGGTGGTGACAAAACCGGTAGTGAAGAGTTGCAGAAGAGTGCAGAGTAGGCAAGAAAAGAACCGACAAAAGATTTTACTAGTGGAGAGAAGAAGACCAGTTGAGAGAAGAGGAAACCAACAGAGAGAACCGATAGTAAACTGGACAAGAAATCCAGTAGAGAGATTTGAAGAAGTGTTACAAAATCCATTTGTAACAAGCCTATTAACTTGTAAATGAATTTGTTTTGTATTCATTGAGTTGGAGCTCAGTGTAGGGGTTGTAGCGTCTTGAGTTGGTTCCCTAAATCAGGGGTTGGTGCTCCTTGGGTTGGTTCCTTAAAATCAGGGGTTGGTGCTCCTTGGGTTGGTGCCCTAAACATTATAATCAGAGATTCATTGCGAGGCTAGATTGGAGCAGTTGGGTTGGTTCCCTAAACATTATAATCGGAGATTCATTGTGAGGCTGGATTGGAGTAGTAGTCTCCAATAGCATTTATCACTGAGGTTTTTCCCATCTTGGGTTTTCCTCATATATGCTAGTTTTATGTGATGTCCCTTTATGTGTGACTGCATTTGTGATTAATCTCCCCACTAACTGGTAAGTCTACATTGAGTTAGACCTGATAACCGGTATACACGCATAGGATAGTTAAAGGGAAAATATTAAGAACCATTGATTCACCTCATTCTTAGTGGTGCATTGTGTCTAATAGTTAATACATAGGTACTCGATCATGTCAAAGATGATGATATGCAGGTGACCACTTGGCAGAGAAATGATGATTTTTTTAGATTCAAGCTTCATTCAAAGGAAAGAAAAAGTAAAGTTATCATGCTGAAATTTCTTGAAATACACAAAACTTAGTATGAATGCAACCTAAGACTTTAGTCATTGGATTTGTTATGCTATTTATCATCATTGAGCATTTTAAAATGTTGGATATAGAACTAAGAACCAAGGCACAAAGAGCCAGGATGATCTGAATGTCATGTCCTTTTGATTTAGCAAGCGAACATAAGCACCATAGCATAAAGAGCTAGGCTGACATAAATGTTGCTTACATGCAAACACACTAGACAAAGAAGAGTTCCTTTTTTTTTTACTATGCAATAGTGATTATCTTGTCCACAATAACCCTTTTATTGTTCATATCCTAGGAAAGATTAAGTATGGATTCAGATTGAATAATAAAGAAAGTTACTCAAAATAGACAAGGAAATAGTTCCAACCTCCCTATAGCGTACAAATAAATGGAGTCGAGGTATGTGTGGCAATTTCACCTTGATGTGAAGACACTTATCACAGACACCCAATTTATGAGATGTTTCTAGATCATCGAAATCATTCCTTCAAGAAGAAAATAAAGAAAAGTATTACGGCCCCAGTCCTTGCTCCTCTTAGTCAAGATAGACTTCCTTGAGTTACTCAGAGGAAAGGATAAGCAAAAACCAATTTAAAAGACATCATACAAAGAAAATTTTAATTATAGCTCAAACAGTTTTAGTGATTGTTTTCGTTGTTCTTGCTTTGTGTGTTTGATGAGATGTCAGTGATGAAAACCTATAGTGCTTAGGAGACAGGTAAATGACTTAGATTGGATGACCTAGTACTATCGACATAAAGATGACTTGGTTAAACTACTTAGGAAATTTAGATTGATCAATCGATTGCCCTAAGACTACAACGTTGATTGGTTTCAAGCCATGAGGGTTCCAAGAAGAATCAAGGTGTCACAAAAGTGATTGAAGGATATGTAAAAGCTAAAGAAAAGATGTAGGAAAATGGGAAATAAAGCAGGAAATGCCAGATTTGCGTTGATAGATGGAGCACTTTAGTACAAGAGGTGCTTTTTACTAGGTTTTCACCTTCTTGGGAATTTTTTTTTTTTAAGGACTTTTTAGCTGTAGAATTTCTTCAGGTGGATGGTGTTGATCAGTTGACAAAGTTGTTCTCCTTTTGGTGTTGAGAGTTGGTAAGTGCCAGAGCCAAAAACTGTGGTAACAATGTAGGGACCCAACCAGTTGGGTTCAAACTTCCCTTTTTGTTCTCGATACTATTGATTTTTAGGATTCTCTCTCAAAACAAGGTCACCAACTTCAAATTCTTTGTTTCAAACTTTCTTGTTATATCCTCTAGACATTCTCTTCTGGTAAGATCTCAGATGATTGAACGCCACTTGCGGATGTTCATCCAGCAACTCAAGTTCTGGAAATCTAGATATTTTGCGATCTTCATTAGTGATAAGACCTTGCAAAGAAACTCTCAAAGAAGGAATTGCAACCTCAATAAGAAAGACTTCTTTAGCCCCATACACCAAAGCAAAATGTGTAGCCCTAGTAGGTGTTCTGATGCTTGTTCTAGAAGCCTATAGTGCCAGATTGAGCTATAGATGCCAATCCTTTCTAGATTTGTTGACTCTTGTATGTAGGATGGTCAATAGAGTTTTGTTAGATGCTTGAACCTATCCATTACCTTGAGGGTAGTATATGGAAGACCAATGTCATTTGATTTTTAAACTTGTCACATAGCTCATCTATATACTTTTTTTTGAACTGACCCCCATTGTCTGTTATAATTGAGGAGGGGATTCCATATCTAAAGATGATGTAGTTAAGAATAAGCATAGCCACTTATTTGACAGTTGCTTTGATTAGCATAACTGCTTAAACCCACTTGGTGAAGTATTCGGTGGCAGCTATGATAAACTTATGTCCATTGGATGATGAAGGATAGATGTGGCCAATGAAGTCAAATGCCCATTGTTGAAAAGACCAATGTGTGATAAAAGATATGATCTCCCTTGTTGGAGAATGTATGAGATTTCCATGCAGATGGCATTTCTAACAAGTTTTAGCAAATTTTACATCTTTTTCCATATTTGGCCAATAGTAGCCAACCCTTAGCAGTTTTCAAGCTAGAGTTAGACCATTTGAGTAAGATCCACAAATACCTTCATGGACTTCAAATAACACATGTTGAGAAACTTTAAGTTCTAGACACCTAAACAAAGTACCATCTAAACCTCGCCTACATAGATCGTTAGCGATGATGACATACCATGAAGCATTACAGATCAGGTTTCTCTTCTCATTGTGAGTAAGGTTATCAGGGATAACTTGGTCACGTAAGTAGGAATAGATATGGTTATAGCAAGATGAGTCATGTCCAATAGTAAATAGACCATCTGTGAATTAGGGGAATCATAAGTAGGATAGCGAAGCTCTTCCACTAGGATCTCATAGCAGAATTGTGTTTCTTGTAGTTGTGCTAAAGATGCCAATGTAGCCATAGCATCTGCTGATCTATTCACTGATCTAGGAATCTACAAAAATGAAACAAAGACAAAGTATTTCTTAAAGTCATCAACCATTCTTTTATAGGGCATCATTTTTTATCCTGAGTTTGATACATATTATTGATTTGGCTGATTATGAACTGAGAATCACCATAGGTGTATAGCTCAACAACTTTCCATTCAATAGCCACTTTGATTCCATTCACCAAGGCTTCATATTCTGCAATATTTTTGGTACAAGGAAAGAGGATCTTGTATGCCTTTGGAATTGAGTATCTCTCAGGAGTAATAAAAAGGATCTAAGCACCGAAACTTTGCTAAGTAAAGATCCCTCAAAGAACATTTTCCAAGATCGTTGAGTAAGATGCATTATGGATTCATCTAGAAATTCTATGTTTAGAGGTTGATTATCTTCAAGTGGAGTGCCAACAAGTTGATTCGCAATGACTTGTCCTTTTATAGATTTGCGCTCTACATACTCAATGTCATATTCTATGAGTATCATAACCCATTTAGCCAATCTCCTTGTGAGTGTTGCTTTGCTTAGAAGATATTTTAGAGGATCAATCTTAGCAACTAGTTTGATAGAATGTGCCAGCATGTAATGTCTCAATTTCTATGAAGTGAAGACCACTACCAAACAAGATTTCTTAATGATAGTGTAATTCATCTCATAGGACACCAACGTCCTTCTTATATAGTATATAGATCATTCCTTGTTGTTCTCATCCTGTTGAGCCAAAAGTGCCCCTAGTGATGTGTCAATAGTTGATATATAGAGAATCAAAGGTTTGCCTTAAATCGGTGGCATCAAACTAGGTGGATTGGAAAGATATTACTTGATCTGTTTCAGGTGTTGTTCAAATTCTTCATCCCAGTTGTATGTTTAAATCCTTTTTGTAATGCTTTCTTGAACAAATGAGACTTATCTGCTAGCTAAGAAATGAAGTGTCTTATTGACTAGAGTTGCCATTGTAGAGTTCTCATTTGACCTACATTATTTGGAGGTGGCATTTCCATTATAGCTTTAACTTTTTCCGGATCAACTTCAATCCCTTTTTCTAAAACAATGTATCCTAGTAGTTTGCCAGATGTAACTCCAAATGCACATTTCTTAGGATTTAGTCTGAGTTTAAACTTTTTCATTCTGTTTAAGATTAGACCTAATTCTGAGAGATGTATCAATCTTTTCATAGATTTGACTAGGGTATCATCGACATAGTCTTCCATGTTTTTGTGCATTATGTCCTGAAAGATTGTAGTTACAACTCTTTGAAAGGTAGCACCTACATTCTTTAAGCCAAAGGGCATGACATTCTGGCAAATTTTTCCCTAGGCACATGTGAACGTTATTTTCTCTTGATCAGGTGCGATTTTGATTTGGTTGTAGTCAGAAAAGCCATCCATTAGAAAGTACATTTCATAACTAGCAATCATGTCCACTATCATGTCAATGTTAGGTAGTGGAAAATCATCTTTTGGACATGCCTTGTTTAAGTCTTCAAAGTGTGTGTAGACGCGGATTGATTTATCATGTTTTGAAATAGGTACAATGTTGGATATCCACTCAGCATAATCAATTCCTCGGGTGAATCCTAATTTAAGTAATTTCTCTAGCTTAGCTTTGACAAGCAATGCAACATGAGGATGCATTTTTTAGAGTTTTTTCTTGACAGGTTTGACTCTAGGAGTAATAGAAAGATGGTGCATTATAAGATTGGGATCCAGACCTGACATATCAAAATATGTCCATGCGAAGTTGATCTTTTTCTCTATGAAAAAATCCGTAAACTCTTTCAACTCTTATGCTGATAGGGATTAAGCCACATATATTATATGTTGAATTTCCTATGTTCCAATGTTTACTGGTTGTGTAGGTTCAATCAGTACTGGTGATCTCTCTTCAAAGTGATTAGGTAGAATATCAAGAATCTCACCTTCAGATGCCTCAGGGAGGTTTTCACCATCAAATATGTCTTTTATTTTTACTTTGTTCAGTTCTGATACTGCCACAGTGTGGTTTTTGCCATCAGAACACTTGTTTTTCTTCTTTTGATATTTGAGATGAAGATACTTGGCATCTGCTTCTTTCATGTTCACACTCTGTTTGTTGATGGAAGAGTTCATGGGTTCAACTATATTAATGCAACATGCTAAGGCATAGTCATTGGAAAAAGTAGGGATGTCCATGGGTTGGTCTTGTAGAGTACGATCAATAAGTTCAGGGTATACCAAGGATAAAGATTCAATGGTTTCAAGGGAATTCATAGTATTGTCATCACAACCTTGGACCGTCAAGTTGATTTCTAGAGGATTTTACCTTGCATTAGCATCTTGAGACTGGGAAGAGTCATAACATGATTATCTAAGCCTGCGTTAGCATTTAGAGAATCTAACCTAGCAGACCTACCACTAGACCCTTCTCCTACTTCACACTGGACTATGTATTGTGGTTCAATGATAATAGCTTCTTCAAACAAAGTTTCAACATTCATGACAAAGTATTCATAGTTTGGTCTTGAATAGGTAATATCATAGATGGAGCTTATTTCAGGTTGATCAAAGTTAGAAGATGAAGCATCTGACTACTATTCAAGTGACTCAATAAAATCATTGTTAGGGTTCCCACAGATACTGAGAGGGGGGGGTGAATCAGTATCTGACCGGTATTCAAGTTTTCTTAAGATAAAACATGCAAAACATAAAGTAACAGTGTACCGGTATGCAAGAATTAATGTAATAAACAGAATAAAAAACATCCACATGAAAAGAACACCATAACACAAGATGTTTAACGAGGAAACCCGGTGTGGGAAAAACCTCGGTGGGATTTGTGACCCACAATATTCACTTACTAGCCAATAAGAGAATATTACTTACAATAGGGGCTTGCACATGCAGGAAGGCCAATTGCCTAGAGCACACTGCTCAATGAGAAGTCACACTGACTTACAATGAGGATTATACTAATCCAATATTATGTACTACTTTATAATAGCATCTCCAATGCCAGATTCAGTACCAGTTCTTGCTCTGTTCTTTACATATACCCTTGACCTATAATTCGCACATTAGGTTTGTCTAATAATTTTCTTTATGCTCACTTACCTATCCCTACAAATGTCTATAATGATCTCCTTTATATACAAGAGTCATTTTACAATTTTCTAAGTCGGCTTGCAATAATAATCAAAATATTACATATCAAAAATCCTGTCGGCCTTTGTGTCGGTATACATCTTTTCTTCTATGTCAATGTCGGTGCCAGTGTAGAGTGATCTTGTTGATGTTGGTGCACTATCTTGCTTGAATAATGCTTTGCCAGTATGATTTCTTGCCGGTGCCGGTGTAGAGTGATCTTGTTGATGTTGGTGCACTATCTTGCTTGAATAATGCTTTGCCAGTATGATTTCTTGTCGGTGCCATAGGATTGCAAGGTTGCCATCAATGACAAAACCTTCAATCACACACAATGTCTCATTGGATTGTCCATATGCCAGCAATCTCCCCCTTTGGCATTTATGGCAACACTCATGAGAAATTTCAAAAAGGTGTCCAAAAATGTGTAGACCAAAAAATTTACCGAAAATATGAGGGGATCCCCCTGAGCATATGATTCTTGTCTTTGAATTTTCTCATCCTACTACTCCCCCTTTGGCATCAATGACAAAGTTTTAGTAGAGTTTGTAGTTATACCGGTCCATATCCTCAACCTTGTAGTTGGGTAGTTATTATCTGAAAAAGATCGCCCAAAATTAAGTTTATACTATCCATAAACTTTTTGCTATCTTTTATTATTGTTTCAATTCTCTTCATAGTGTCGGTGAGATGCTGCAATTGCTCTGCCGGTGTTTTACTTCCCGGTGTTAATGCCTTTGAGATTTCCTTCCATAGAGATGCTAGATAATCCAATCTTAGACTCAGTTTAGATCTCAAGTGTTTTTCCTTATTTATTATTGTCTCTTTATCTTTCTCCTGTTTAAGTAATTCTGCCTCAAAATTTGCTAACTTATCTTCAAAAATAGATAATGAATCCGGTGAGTTGACAAAATTGTCTACAAGCTTGTTTATCTCTTCCCATGTCTTGCTTATTTTCTTGTCTATATCTATAGTCAGGAAGTTTGTTTTGCATGTGTCTTTGTACAGGTTTTTGTACTCTTTTAACAAACTACACAATTCTGGTAGAAGTGTGTCAAAATCTCTGTTACACTTCTTAATTTCTTCCTCAAAGAATTTCAGTTTCTCCTTTTCTACAATGTCATTTATAGATTCTACCTTTATTTGCTCAATATTTCTAGAAATGTATTTACATAGTGTATCCAACTGTCCTAAAGAATCTTTATTATCTATATTACAATTAGGAACGATTATCTTCAAAATTGGTATTGAATCATCTATAGCTTTGTAAGCTTGTGAACTATAGTCAGTTATTTTCTTGATGGATTCAAGTAATACCTCAATCACATTTGTTGACTTTGATGGTGACCCAACAAACTGAGTACCGGTGGAAGTGACCATGCTTGTATTGACCTCTGGCAGGTCAGTTTGTGTCTGCATTTCCTTTAGCACTGGTTTTCCTTCTTCATTGCTTACCGGTGGCATCTGTTCTGGAGCCTTTAGCTCTGTCAGTTTCTCTGTTTGTGCTTTAGATTCCATCTTTTTCCCTATATCTGCTGTCGGTTGCTCTGTATTTCCTGTTACCAAAGGCTCTTTGGCCATATCTGATTTTTCACTTGGGTCTATATCAACTGTTATGTTGATCTTTTAGGTATCAACATTTACAGTGAATAGGACTTCAGGATTTGTATTGCTATCCTCTGCATCCATGCTTTCAGCTACCGGTTGGTTTTCAGGGATTGTAATTTTTACAGGTGGAGGTAGGTTATCTTTAACCTTTATGCTTGGAGGTCCACCAATTTTCCCTTTCCCTTTGTCCTTATCCTTCTGATATACCTTAATAGGCTTGGGATTCCTATATTCTTCTTGTTTCTCTTTTTCAACCAAAAATATGTCCCAACCATCTTCTGTTTCCTCTGAAACCTCTGTAACTATACTTGCCATTAGTGAAATATGTCGGTGTGCAATGGAAAAAACTGTCCGGTTGGCCTGAGCTATCAGATCATCAATTTCTTTTGGGGAATTTACCGGATATACAGCAAGTAGTTTTTCTATTTTTATTTTCTTGTCTAGTTCAATTACTCCTTGCCTTTTGGCCTCAAGTCTTTTGTATAAGTCATCAGGAATTTCATTTATGACTTCCATCAAAACCTTTTTAAACATGTCCATGTGTAGTATTACACTCTCCTCAACTTGCCCTTTCTCATCAGCCAATAGAGTGTCATAAATTTTCCTTATGTTCTTCAGTTTTCCTTCCTCTGTGATCTCATTTAACAAAATGTCTAGCGGTGCCAAGTCAGTTTTTGCCTTTTTCTTTTTCTTAGGAGTCAGCTTCCTTTTAGGTGTGACCTTTCTGACCAAAGATCTCACAACTTGTTGCTTCTACCTTGTCCTTCTAGGTGAAGGAGTGGTTGTCGGTGAGGGATATATTTTCCTAACAAGTCTTTTAAAGGTTGTTGGCATATCTCCTTCTGAAGAAGTACCTACCGGTGATAGATGAGTTTCAGGTTGTGGGGCTGCCAACTCATCTTTAGTTATGCTGGTTTTCTTTAATACATCTTCCTTAATGGCTTTTGCTTGTCTGGATCCTTTCCTCACAACTGCCTCAACCTTTTTCACTCTTTTCTTTGATTGAATTTGGCTTTCTATGGTTTCAACACTACCAAATATTTCTTCTTTAGGT
The DNA here is from genome assembly GCF_030272615.1 of Cryptomeria japonica. Lineage (NCBI taxonomy): Eukaryota > Viridiplantae > Streptophyta > Pinopsida > Cupressales > Cupressaceae > Cryptomeria > Cryptomeria japonica. Next base: position 159,803,679 of record NC_081415.1, on the reverse strand, counting down.
TCATTGCGGGCTTCCAGAAGTGCTTTGGCATAAGTTTCAACTATGTGGTCATCTGTTTCATAGCCCATTTCTATTACCCAAATTGTCCTAGGGATGACTGCTTCCATCCATATTTCATCCTTTTTGATAACAATGCATATATCATCTTTGTATTTGTCTACAATCTTCTATGATAACCTTGTCCTTTTCTTCATTTTCATCTTTAGTGCTTGGAAAAAGTCATGAATGTTGTTTTCCTTATTCTCACCCATGGTATTGAACAGTTCTGTTAGTTGCTTTCCTACTGGTATGTCATATCCAAATTCTTTATATCCTATACAGGAACTTGTTTTGTTATATGAAGCATTAGACACACTAACAGATTTCCAAATCTGAAGGTTCCTTTCTTATCCTTCTTTATCTTTCCAAGGTTGTCTATCAGTTCATCCTTTAGCCATTCACAGATGTCAATTTTTGCATTGTTGGTTATTATGTCATAAGCACTCTTAATGCATAAACTTGAAACTAAGTTGAGTCTATTGGCATGAGTGGCTTTGTAACCTACTATCATGCTTATGAATCTCACATTTGTATCCTTTACATCATTTTCCCTTAAAGATCTTTTATCAGATGTTGCACCTGTTAGGTCAATGACTAAATCATTTGAAACTTTCTTGTTTTTATCTGGTCTTTTACCGGTGGCTGGTAACCCTGTGACAGCCTTTACCACTTGCTTGGTGATCTTATGAATTGCATCTAACCAGAAAAATTCTCCATGATCTCTGCTTAACACTATCCTAATCACATCCTTAGGAAATTCAGGAATACTAAGGATTTCTGTGAATCCTAGGGTTTCAATGATTTTGTGTTCAGCTTTGATATTGCCGGTATCATCACATATCTCAGTTTTGTACATGGTTTTGATTTCCTCGTCTCCTAGCTCTTCAATATTGTAGTGAATATACATTCTAGGGTCTTCAGCATATACAACACCTTTAGGGATTTGAGAGAATGCACCTAAGGTATCATCTTTCTTTGCTATTTCGGGGACCAACTGAAATACGGGCCTAGGTCTTTTAATTACTTCCACAACAGTAGGGTTCACTATGTATTCAGTTGCAGAGGTGGATGCCATGATAAAATGCCTTTTTCTATCTTGGATGAATGATTGATTGGAGTGTGCTTGCTTCTTGCTCAAAATGCCTTAGCTCATAAATCTTCATGCTCTCTGAAAGTTTGAAATCACGGTGAAATGAAATGGAGCCAAAACCTTATTTTATAAAGTCTTTTTTGCTACCTACCACATTAATTGCATGTCAGTTATGTATTCACTTAACTTTATTTGCCAATAATAAGTGATTTTCAACTTCTTTTCTCTAACCGAGGGAATAATAGCACATGTGTCATTAGATTGCCAAACCCTCGAGATAATTTTCTTCAATTAGATGAAGAACTTCCTGTCGGTGGAGCACTACTCTGTCCTGTCGGTGGAGCATCACTTTGTCCTGCCGGTGGAGCAGTATTCCCAATATTTAGATCAGCTTTTCTAATCCATTGCTTTGAGAATTCTTGCTTAACCTCTTCAATTTTTTCTTTACCTTTCAAGCTAGTACTTTTGTTGTCTACCGGTGTACCTTTACTTCTACAAAATTGAGCAATATGCCCAATCTCGTTACATGCATAACAAGTTACATTATTTTTCTGAATAGCTTTCGCATAACCTATGCCGGTTTGTGTTCTGCATTGATTTGATAGATGTCCAAATCTTCCACAAACATTACATCTTACATTCATTCTGCAGTTTTCAGAGTTATGACCAACTTTGTTGCATTTGGAGCATTGACCAGTGGGAGGATTGATATTCTGATAATTCCTAGATCTACATTCATTTTCCCTATGACCATATTTATTACAGTTAAAACATTTTCTATTGAATTTATAAGTATTAGGTGGTCCTACCGGTTTGCTATGATCCTAAGTATTTGCAGTACCAGAACTTTCTCCAACTTCAAATCCAATTCTAGAAGCGTCACCTTTGGGTTTTTGATTCTTCAATAAGGTACCAAGTTCTTCTGAGCTTTTCTTGAATTTTTCTTTATGTTGATTTGCAGTTTCCAATTCCCTTTCCAAGATTTCTTTTTGTCTCATAAGTTCATTCGAGTCATTCTGAGTATGCATCAGATCTGTCTTCAACATGTCATTTTCATAGCTAAGTCTTGTGTTCTCATTTGCTACATCACTTAGTCTTCTAGTCAATTCTTCTTCATTCTTCTTTCTGTCCTCAATCTCTTTGCAAAATCTCATAGTCATATCCTACATTTCATTTTTTGTCCTCATGATCTCTTGTTTCAACTTGCTTATCATATCATTAAGTGATTCCTTTTCATCATTCTCATTTTGCAATTTTTCACAAAGTTCTCTTCTCTTATTTCTTGTAACAGTAATATTTTCTTGAAGTGCTTGAATGATATCCTGAGCTGCTTTTAAATCATCTTCTAATTTGATATTTTTCAACTTCTCTACATCATAGTCAGTAAGAGCTCCTTCAAGTTGCTTCATCAGATTTTCCATCTTTACCGGTGTCAAGATCTTCCTCAAGTTTTTAGGCTACTGAAAATAGAGGACCAGGCTCTAATACCAATTGTTAGGGTTCCCACAGATACTGAGAGGGGGGGGTGAATCAGTATCCGACCGGTATTCAGATTTTCTTAAGATAAAACATGCAGAACATAAAGTAACAGTGTACTGGTATGCAATAAATGACAAAACCTTTAATCACACACAATGTCTCATTGGAGTGTCCATATGCCAACAGTCATGTATGGTATGAATATGAAAATCTTTTATGTTGCAAGTTCCTTCATGTTCTGGTTCAGTAATAACTTGTAGTTGACATACCTATTCACATAGCCTTGACGACTCTGTCAGTTTCTATCTTCTTTCCCATTCAACTTCTTCTGGATTGATGATCGATCCTTGACTAGCCTCTGGTTCTTCAATTGTGCTCCCATACCTAATTTATTTTGCCTCATTAGATGGAGACAGTAGGTGAGTGATTTTCTTGTGCTTTCTCTTTGCTTAGTTGTTTCTCATAAGGTTCTTGTCTTTTTAGTCTAACTTCCTCTAGTTCTCATTGTAGCTTCATGTGTGCTATTTCTTGTGCTTCATCTATAATATCATTGGATTCTTAAATATTTTCTTTAGTAGATGCATCTGATAGAGGTTTTGGACCCCATTCACACTCTTTTGAGTCTATTTTTGAATCTTCTTCTGGCATCATTCTTGTATATGTGACCAAAATGTTGAATGGTGCAAACATTCTTTGATTCTTTCCACGTGTTTTCTCATTTCTTCTGGAATTTCTACTTCTGTTCTTTTTCCTACTGGTACCTATGGAACTTGGTTATAAGCTTCTTCTTCTCTTTTGATCGCCAACTCTTCTTGTTCTTTCTCATATTATTCCTGATTTTGTCATCTATTTACTTCCTTTGGTGTTTGATGTGGCTGATAAGATTGTTGCTTTTGACTTTATGGTTTATCTAGATGGTACTCAAGTTCAGTTTTGTCCTTTGTAGACTTGGTTTGCAGCTTGATGGGTTCAGTAATTCCTTCTTGACATTTTCCTAGAGGACCTGTACCTGAATACCCATGCATTGGATTTTCTGATAGCCTTTACCATATTGTTCAAGGGAAATTTCACAACATTGCACTTCTCTATCTTTATTTTCCCCTTTGCAAAGTCATTCAAGAACGACAGCCTCTTCTATTTCATTTGGAAATGAAGTAGAGGATTGCACAAAAGTACCATCATAGATGATGTTTGCGGGTGAAGTTTGTGGTTTCATATCTTCAAATGGTTTTCCAGACTGTCTAGATGACAGGAGAAAAGACATCAATGAAAGTACAGGTTCTATCTTGTATCCCTGGCATCCGTGTTTTAGTTTCTTTTCTAAGTCCTTCACCATACCTTTTGAATTCTCAGCTATAGAGGTTGCTCTATTGTGAGGAACAAGAGTATCAAAACATTTTTTTAATGTGTTGCAAGCATAGTTGGTATCAACAGGAACACTGAACTCAACTCCATTATAGGGAAACTTCAAGCATTGATGGTATGTAGATGGCACCACTTGCATATCATGAATCCATGGTCTACCTAGCAAAATGTTGTAAGATAGAGGAAGGTCAAGCACCTGCCAGATAACATCTCTTTCCACAGGTCCTACCCTGATTAGTAATAGCACCAAACCCTTAGAGCTTCTCTCTTCTTCATCATAAGATTTTATTGTTATCTTCTTTCTTGGATCTATAACATTCTCAGAAAATCCCAATTGTATGAGTAGATTTTAAGTACAAATGTTCATCCTAGCACCTCCATCTATAAAACATGTTTGACTTGGTGTTTATGGATCATGGATTCAATGTGTAATGGCTGATTATGTGGATGAGTGTAGGAATTATCATCTTCTTCAAAGAAGGACAGGTAGTGAGGTGAGGTTAGGTGACCCACCATAGATTGAAATAGATCCAGATCTAAGTCTTTAGGGACATTGGTAGCGAGCAAAGCTTTGTTCAGGGCCTCTCTATGAGTAGGAGATATCTTAAGCAGTTCAAGAATAGAGATTTGAGCAATAGTTCATTTTAGCTTATCTATAATGTTGTAACTGGAAGAAGATGGTGAATCCAACTGTTTAGATGGGGAAGGCTTGGCAGTGATTGTAGTTGGTTGTTTGTTTGAATATGTTGGCAGTTTTGATGATATCGATGGATTTGATGATGATGTTTGATCGGAAGATGAGGAGCCAACTCCTTTGAGAGTAACTTTTCCTTAAGCACGGGTCACAACATTTGCAGCTCTCAGTTTGTTTTGCTCTTCTTTGACTATGATTACATTTCAATGCTCTAATTGAGAAGGTTCAAGCATGTTGATGACGTTATCATCGTTGGTATAGGTGTAATTTATCTTGGCACCTCCCTTGGATTTAGAGGAATCTCCTTGCTCATAAGTAGGCAAGGGATCTTTGAAAGCTTTGTGATCAGAGTTGGTTGCATGATTCCCAACAATAATTTTTCCAATGCTGATAAGTTCTTGAATCTCATGTTTGAGTTTCATGCAGTTATTAGTTGTGTGGCCCTTGTTTTGGTGATATTCATAGTAATCATTTTCTCTCTACCATTTGGGGTTGACTTCAGAATCATATGGTTTGGAGTTGTCAGGAAATGTGATCAGATCATTTGCCAACTAAGTCTTAAGAGTTGTTTCATAGGATTCTCCCAAAGGAGTGAAATCACGTTTAGGCTTTGAAATCCAAGGCTTATCTTTAAACCACTCTTTCGATTTCTTAGGAGGGTTTTTTGCAACACTTTCAGCAGCTTTGAGGGCCTATGTGCCACTAGTCAGATTAAATATAGCTGGTTTTGGTTTTGGTTTTGGTTTTGGCTTAACAATGCCAACTACTCCATCATTCACAACATTTCTATTATTATCTTTGTCATATTTCCAATATTTGTTTTTCTCTTTAGAACTAGAGCCATGTTGTGTTTCCTTATAAAGTGAGATTTATCCTTTCTTCACAAGCACATCTTCTATTTTGAGAGAATTGTCCACCATCTTATTAAATGAAGGATGTACTTGCATTTGAATATTATATTGTAACTCAGGAATCAGATTGTTAACAAAGATGTCCATCTTTTCAGAATTAGGAATGGGTCGTGAATATCTAGAGAAAATCTTTCTCCAACGTTGAAGGAAAGTGAGGAACCGTTCTTTGTTTTATATTGTAGAGGTCAATCATGGTGATTGGATGATGGATGTTGTATGAGTATTGTAGGAGAAATAGTCTGACTAGCCCCTCAAAAGATTTAATTCTTGTAGGCAGTTTTTAAAACCACTCCATAGCTTGTCCTCCTAGACTTCTTGGGAAGATACACATAAGATATGTCTATTCATGCGTAAATTCCATATATAGAGCACATAATTCTTGGACATGGTCTTGAGGATCCGATTTGCCATCATATTTGTCAAATTTAGGAATTTCTATTCTTGAAGGAAATGGAGGCATGTGAAGATTCTTGTCGAATGGGAACAGGTAGATTGTGTCCAAGGAATAATGTACAAAAGATTTATCTTTGCCTTTAATTTCTTTGATCTCAGTTTGCAATGCTTGCAATTGTTTGGTTACCAATGATAGTGGTGTCTCTTCTTCTTTAATGATAATATTTTCAATGTTGTAGTCAGCGGGAAGTTTGGCTCCTTGTTTAATCAATTCTAGAAAATGTTCTTCTTTTTCCCAATCCATGATAATTTTCATCATTTTTCTGGAATCTTTTTCCTTTTGACATTTAACTATAGTATCTTCTTCAAGTTTAGAATCACTAGATGAGATGTCACTATCAGTAGCATGAGTGCTAATGTTATCACAAACACTACATTTAGAAGCCTCTCTTTCTTGTATTTCCCCAGACATATTGGAAGATAAAGGTTGATAAAAAATTGGTTGGCTTGAGGATGAAGGTTTCTCAAAGATTGTTTGTTCTTGAAAGAATGGATTAGTTTGCAATGAGAAAGACTACCTCTTACTTTCACCAGAATTCTTATAAGAGCTCCTCATTCAAACATGTATTTACAATTGATGTGACCGAGAGCTAGAAGTGATACAGATGCCAAGATCCAATCGAAGCTAGATGTTTGTTTGAGGTGATGATTTGGATGAAGAGATTGAGACCAAGTCTGGTTTCAAGAATGATTTATCTTGTATAAGACATGATCTAAGCGGATCAGATTGATGGATGATTGATTGAACCAGCTAGGATATAACTGACAAAATCATGGAACACAACAACCAGGGAATACTATCAAGATGTTATGCTCAAGATGAAAAAAACTAGGTATATGATGTCATATGATGTATCAGGACTGACCAGGAAAGTATGATAGAGGTTTGTAAAAGATATCAAAATCATGCAAACAATTTTTCTGGACTCAAGAAAAGAGATTTTGTATGACAAAATGCCTAAGACCATATGACAAACTAAAGGTAACTAGACGACAAACTAGGTTACTCATACGAGATGTTGTTATAAGTGTTCAAAGAAAACAATGAAAGTTGCAGGCTCGTATGATAATTATTAGAGGTTCATATGATAATTCTCAGATATTAGTACGACAAACTGGGCAATTGAGGTTTTGACTCGTACAAAATAGGATCAGATAGGAAATGAGTTTTGACAGGAAACAATGTTTTGACCACTGAGTTTGATGCTTTAGTTGATTATTCAGATTTTCCTGTTTCAGTTTCAGGTTGTTTAGTGATAGTTTCAGATAGTTCAAGGATAAAGACACAATAGACACACAAGATGTAAAGTGAATTAAAGAACAACACGCTAATCCTAAAGAAGTTGGTTGAGAGAGAAAACCTTTGCTTGCAGACTTAGGTACGCACCCAGTAGCTAATCAGAATACGGCCACTGAGTCTCACACAATGAATTCTCAACGTCGTATTAGCCAACTCCAAATGCTAATGGGGACACGATATGGAAAGTATCTTGGGAGAGTTACTATCTCTCTTGCAGAAAGATTATCCCCCTTTCGAAGGTGAACCAGGTAGCTGCTATCCTAGAGTTCTTAGTAAGGGTTTCCATTCGAAGTTACCCCTTGAAGTCAAGTGCAAGTATGATTGAAGACTATAGCCCAACAAGGTACCAAACAAGATGTAGCACGCAAGCATGATTGAGACCGTGAGGCCCTACAAAATGCCTAATATGAGAAATCTCAAAGAGAAAACTCAAATAACTCCATCCTCTGAGACTTTAATCTCAAAAGAGGCCTATTTATTATAGTGAGTTGAAATGCTTGGGTCTAGCTGTACTCACTTGGGTCGTTCTCACAGGGTGGTTACTTTTTCCTACTATGAAAGGCTCGCTAAAGAAACACAAATCTCAAACTAGAAAAGCTTCAAGGGTCTAGATTTCTGATTGTCTGTGCAGACAAGAGCATACTCTTTTACCTTTTAGACTTTTCTCAAACATGAAAAATAGATTTGTTTATTTACCACATCGCAATTTAGGTGCCTAGAAAATAATTAAGAATACACAAAGTTTTCTTGAATCTCCTTCGGCAACCTGCAGAAACAACAAATCAATACTCATATTGTTTTTGAGCGATGCAGGCGTATTCTTGGACAAATATTCTGCAAAAACCTGTCAGGATGTGAAAATCACTTAGATAGATAGAAAACATATCAAGGTTAGCATTAGTGCCAGAAAAATCAAATCAGAAAAAACCCCTAAAAGTACTTTGTTTTTCATGCGAGAAAGCAAAAAATCATACGAACTTTCTCACCTGACCATATGAGAATTCTCACCTACCCATACGACGGAGGATAGAATATTGTACTATAATGAATATAATATCGTATGATATTTTGCAGAGAATGTACAAACATAATCCGAAAGATGAGAATTTGATGATTTGTGAGGCCAAAAAAATTGAGTTTCCTACCCCACGGTGGGCACCAAAAATGTGTGTGAAATTTGGAATTTGTATCTAAAATACAAACACTCAATAGTCATTGCATGCATGGTTAGTTGATCAAAATCAATAAATGTAAAAACCATAACAAATCGACCTATTGCCTCCTAAAAGATGCGAGTATAGATTTTCTCTCAGATTTATCTAAGCAATACCAATGACTAGACTACACCAAGATCAAGGATTTAATCTATATAAATGCAAGATTAAGCTATATAAAATCTAGATACAATCAATAATTATCAAGTTATATGATTCTATCAAGCTAACATGATTAAGCTAATATGATTAAGCTAAGATGCAATAAGCTAAGATGCAATATTCTCAATGACTCTAGAAAAAAAGCAACATGATAACAATAAAATCTCTAGCCTTCTTGATTGAGAGATGAGAGCCTGAATTTATAGAAAATTCAGAGAGAAAGCGATGATCGAGATTGATTGTTGATTCATTGGTGAGAGTTTTTTTTGCAAATTACATAAGCGACAGAGACACCTATTGAGTGGTCAATATTCTCCCAAAAGTAGCACAATCCAGGTGATTTGATGTGATTGGCTGCTTTCTTCAGATTTGAAGGGGATAAGATTGAGAAAAATTTGAGATAAAATCAAAGAAACTGATTTATTCCATTTTCCTTTCTTAAAGAAAGCTTTCATTTATTTATTCCCTTTTTTATTCAATTTTTCTCCTTTTTTGAAATTTCTTTTTTCAAATTATCTCAAATTAATTCATTTTTCAAAATAATTCCTTTTTTTTATTTAAATGGTAAATTAATTTATTAATTAAATATGCTAAAATATTTAATTAAATAAATAGGATAATTGATTAAAGAGATTAGGGGCCCATGGTTTAGATGACCATTTTTAGGGTATTACACTTCTTTACCTTTTCCATCCTCCATAACCATTTTAACCGACAGAATGGTGTTAGTCTTTTCAGTGCTGACATTCTTTTTGTAAGTCCAACGTGTATTATTCTGAATCCCCAACTTGCAATCTTTTTCGCAGTGGTTTCTACATCTACATTTCAAGTAGGATAAATTATTCTCCTTGACTTCTATATCTTGCAACCATGGTCGCCCATTGACACAAAAACATACTTTCTTGGGCACTTTTCTAATTGCCGCGATCTTCATTCTAGCAAACACATATAGGTCCCCATCGGATATATCTTCATCAACCTCCAACAACATTCCTAATGAGTGGCCAATTTTGTCCAAACATTCGTCATTCCAATATTTGATGGGAAAATTATATAATCTAATCCCGATTGGGGATTTGTACGAAGAACATAAAAGCATATTGAAATTGGACACCCAAATTTGTATATAAAAGGGACTGCCGTCGATCATCCACACTCCTCCTTGCAGCACTTTGTTTCTATCCTCTTCCAAAGCAAAGACAATAGTGAAAAAGTTTTTGGGTAGAAATTTGATTATGCAATCAACCTTCCAATTGCTATCTATCCAACGCTTGATGATGGCCCTGGTTCTCCTCTTACCAACAACCCTATAGGTAATAGCCTGATTTTTCATTAACTCTCTATCGATTTCTACTTTGTTTGAAAGATCGATAAAGAGAAGCATGCATTTCCCCTAATAGTATCACAATGAATGTCATCCTCTTTGTCCTCATCCACTCTCTACAAATCCTCTTCCATTCTCTGCAACTTCCCCATTTTCAAATCAATGCATTCATTAAAGTTATGTGTTGTAGAATTGTACTTTTCAAAGTGTTGGTGTAAATAATTATTCATCTTAGATATTATTACACTATACATAAGTTTACTTAGGAAATGCATTTTATAGTAGTTTGGGTATGAGACACTTGGGTGTTTGTGCCACATTGGGATAGTGTGTGTAGGAGAATTTCCACCTTTTTATGGTGTTGATCTTGTTACTACTCTATCATATCCACTTATTGTGGAGTGATAACTCCACCTTCGGTGGGTGATCCACCTCATGTGGAATATTTTATTGTTTCTCCTACCTACCACACCTATTTCCTACCTACCCTTGTTTCTTATTGAGCCACATGTCATGTTTGTGTGCTCACATATCGATATAGCCTTGCCTATTTAAGCAAGCTCATCTTCATTGTATGAACAACGATTGATGATCTAGTTGATCACATTTTGCATCTTGACATAATATAGTTTATTCCTATCAATATTTTGTTCTCTCTTATTTGTGCTTTCCACTGCCTCTAGATCTTGGCAAAATCTCACACAAAGGAAGGCTCCAATAAAATCATTGGGTGTGTTTGTGAGATATTATTATTTATTTATTTATTTTGTGGATTTAATTGGGTGTTTATATTTATTTGTACTTATGATTTATTTGTTTATTTATTTATTGGTATTTGGTTTATTTTTACTATTTATCCCTTTTTATTTATTTATTTATTTAATTATTTTACCTACCTACCCTCTTTTACTATTGAGTTGTTCTTATTATTTAATCTCTTTATACCCATTTGGATTATTAAATTATTATTTATCCTACCTACCCTATTTTATTATTGGTTGAGAGATTTGGGTAAGTTAAATAATATTATTTTATATTTTCTTACCTCGATTTTGTGCATGGTTGGTAAGAAATATTATATTTCGATTATTTTGATGTGGAGATTTTTGTATAGTTTGAATGCAATTTTATTTATTTGGCTTTTGGAGTTTTATCGTGGGTTGGCTTCTTGGAGAAATTTTCTACATTGATTTTGATTGTTTGAAGCTTGGTTTATTTGGCTGGACTTGGAGCGGATTTGAGCATCTTCGAATTTCATTGCCACAACTTCATTTTCTAGGTTGGAGGAATTATTCCTTCTATTTCTTTAATTCTAAAAAGAATTTTTGCATCGTGTCTGTGAAAAGATTGTTTGCGGGAGAGACAAAAAATATTATATGGTTGTTAGATTACTGATATAATTTTATAATTATGCTAAAGTTTGGGGGCTTTCATATTTTATGGATTTTACCTGTTGTGCATTGTCGTGAGGAGATTTGGGACTATGCTTTGTGTTTTGTTGTGTTTGTATTTGGGTCTTCATGGCTGTTAGTTTGGGATTATGTTTATTCTTGTTGTGTGTGCCTTGGAGTTTTCTCTTATCATCCAATGTTCAGGTGATTTTGCAAGGCACCCTATTGTGTATGGTCGGGAGACTATTTTATGTCTATGCGAGAAGGGTTTCTTGTGCATTGGCTTCCATATGTTATTTTATCAAGCTCCTTGATTAATTATCGGTCATTGCATCTTATTTTGATAGACAATATTTTCTGGATTTGATTGTAATTAGTTACTTCTGTTTTCTGAGTTTTACTATTAAAAGCGCTAAACTTATTTTTGTATGCACTATAATAATGAATGTGTTGTTCCCCTATGAGAATGCACTATAGAAATTATTATATGCATTGCCAAATTAGGAAAAGGTGCTAACTTGAGTAATGAAAGCACTAATTTGTTTGTTGAATGCATTGGAGTCTCTGTCATAAGCACTATTTTGTCTGTTAAAAGCACTATTCTGATAGGCAAGGGTGCTAAACTATTTATCACATGCACCAAATTGTTTAACAAAAGAGCTAAACTACCTTGTTTAATTGTTTGAGATCATTTTGACTTTCTGAGTCATTTTTCCTGAGTCTGATTTTGTACCAGAGATTGTATTTTGGTGTTTATGTGATTATCAAAGATGTTTATTGTCAGATTTGGATATTTATTTAAGATTTTGGCTTTGGCAAGATGGTTTATACCTTGTCGTTGAGGGATGTATGTATTGGTTTGGTTCCAGCAAGAAGGTTCATTCCTTGCTGTAGAGTATTATTTTGTGATAGCTCCAGTGAGATGATGTGTGCCTCGTTGTAGAGGAATATGTTGCTTTGTTGAGCAAGAGAAAATTGTCTTGCTCTTGTTTATTGATGTTTTTGATTATTGATGAGGCTCTTGGTTATATGTTGGCATTATGGCATTTTGTCTAATGATCTTATTTCATATTTATATATGGATATTGTATGGTGTTTATGGTTGAACCTCCTTATTGATGTTATTGTCGTGTTTACCCAAAGGTCTTGGAACATGGTTAGGGGGAATGAGCTTCTGTGTGATGGTCAGGGTCATGAAAGAATAGGTTGTCAAGAGGTTCCTTGTAAGGATGCTTGGAGTCTAGACCACCAAGAATGCATTGGAAGTTTTCTTGATTTTAAATAAGTGATAACCATAATAATTAATTAGTAGTGTTGGGTAATTAGGACTCACCTAAACAAGATAATTAAATGGATTTTGGTGCCCCACCTCATAGCCCTTGAGTGGAGACTCGGGATGAGCTTGGGAATATCATCAAGACGGTAAACCTTACTCCCTTGATTCTCTCATAGGTTGAGATGGTTCCACATGTCTATCAGGGTGCGGTATTATTCCTTCTTTGTGAGGATAGCATGCAATGACATGTCTATCAGAGTGTGGCATTATCCCTTCTTCGTGAGGATAGGATGTGATGACACTCTTCCCTACGTGTCCTTGTTCGTTATGCCATGGTTGTTGGTTAGCCTCTGGGAGTTTATTATTTTTGGTTAGCCTTGTGATGTGGTTTGATTATTGTTATATGGTTGCTCTTTTTTGGAGTTTTTTTTGTTCATGTCATTTGGTTGTTAGGTGTCAGCCTAGGTCTAGAGTGTGTGTGGGACCTTGTGTTATCTACTAGCATGGGAGGTGGTTCCTTAATAGTTCCACATGGTCAAGTGGTTTGATGCCTTATTTTATTGGGATGTTCTTCATTGGATGCTTTTGCACAAAGATGTGGATTCTTTATCTCTTCAACGTATGGACGAATTCTTGTAGCAAATTGTTGTATATATTTATGTAACATTAAACAATGTTGTAATAGTGATTCATGTGGCATTTATACTAGTAGGATAGGAATTTATGTACCAAGAGATAGTTGTATCTATAAATGGGGACTATGTATCTTGATGTTAAAGGATCTTGTATTCTTATGTAATGGGAATTGACGTAGTAGTTTGTGTGTAATGTCTTGTAGTAGTTTATGTATTGTAATCCTATCTGATTCTATGTTGCATCTTGGATGTTGTACATTTATGGAAATATAGATTTAGATTCATGGTTAAATTAAAGGGTTGCTATTGGCTTGGTGATATGGATGCTTTATGATGTAATGAGGATATTGGATTAGTCTTGAATGGTTTAGAGTATATGTCCTTTGTTGTAAATGAAGTTACTCCTTAACACCCTTGTCTCTTGAATGTGGTTGTGTATGAATATTATGTTGGATATATATGTGATTATTATTAATGATGGAAATGAACTAGACATGTTGTAGGAGATGGTTTAGTAATAGGTAATGATGGTATATTGAATGATTAAGATAATGGAATAAGAGATGTTATCGGTTACTATTTATGTGTTTGTATGGCATTAAATCCTAGTCATGTGCGATTCATTAAGATATGGAGATCGAATAATGATATTGCCAAAAAAAGGATATTTAGTATGCATTATGTTATGGAAGTAGAAGGGACTAGGAACATTTGGAATTGGTGCTTAAAAATGAACCCAAGAAAATAATTGGTAATTGGATTTAATGGAATGTAGTTATGATGGCTTAACTAAATGGATGGTCTCTTATGTTACTGTAAGAAGTAAATGTTAGGATTTGGATGTAGATTCAAATAAAGATGTTAGAATGTGATGAAATTCTATGATGTTAGTTATGTTCATGTACTTAGTGTTATGTTAGGTAATGGCATTGAGATTCCCTAGGGAATGTTAATTGATGAGTTGATATTTATTCTTCTTGTGTATTGTGCTCAATTGCATTTGTGTATATGAGTTATAACTGTTGCATTAGTTAATTATTTCATTTTTTTTAATCTCTATTTGGTAGCTAGTTGGTTAATTCTCTAGGGTATTTTGGTGGGCATTACAATATGTATATATATATGTATACATATATATAATGTGTGTGTGTGTGTGTGTGTGTGTGTATACATGTGTGTGTGTGTGTGTATATATATATATATATATATGTTTGTATGTATTTATGTATACACACACACATATATGTATGTATGTATGTATATACATATACATATACATATACATATACATATACATATATACATGTACATGGACATGTATATACATATAATGTATATGCATATATAAATGTACATGTATATATGCATATACATTATATGTATATATGTATATGTATATGTATATGTATATGTATATGCATATATATGTGTATATATATGTATACATATATACATATACATATACACACACACCCAAGTATACATCTCTTCTTATTATCTCTTCATACTATCCTTCTCTTTGTTACATTTTATTTTATTCAAGAGATCTTCAACACCCTTTTATTAGTTTTCGGTCGAAGCCCCAAATAAATATTTAATATGGCTAAACACATCACCTAGGATACACCATAAATACACATTTGTTTACATAATTCAATTTATCTATTTCTTGTGAGAGGTGTACACTATCCTTTTCCTAACAAAATAAATGACATAACATGATAAAGGAGAAACACAAATAATAAAAATGACACAAAATATACTATGTAAAATAGTCATTTTACAATTTACCTTTTCAAGTGGTCTTGTGGTCAAATTCTATCCCCTAATTATAATAGTAAACATTTAATTATTTATGCGTTCACCCCTACTAAAAAAATATTTATGTGAGAAAAAGAATATAATTTTTTTCTATGTAAAGCACCTCTCCTCCAACCACCCCCAATAACATAACATAGTATTTTCATAGTATGTTATAGTTTTACTCTAAAAGAACATCTTTTAACCACCTCCAACAATATAATTGTAAAGGAAATAAACTTTGTCTAAGCTTATCTAGGCCAATCTAATAAAAAATTCATATACATAAGCATAAATCAAGCTAGAGTCGTTAAGTGAAAGTTGTGGGTCTAGATAAATTCATAATTAAATGCTTAGGATATTAAATAAAAAGTAGATTTGGGTGCTTGGATCTAGGAACAAGTATGGATAATTGTGAAGTAATTTTAGACTCTGACTTTGCCTCAAATATATACAAGATCGGTGCCTCTTCTTAGGTTGACTATATGAGTCTAGATCAATTTTATAGAGGTGGATCTACTTTGTGAGCCATAAAACTAGCCTTGCAACTTGTACACTTATTCTCTCTAGTTTATTTAATTTGCTAATATTTTCTCTATTGAAAATAACGACAATTTTAAAGAATAACTTAGAGGATTGGCAAATTGCTAGAGATTAAATTCTCCTAGGTCAACCCCTAG
This sequence comes from Cryptomeria japonica, assembly GCF_030272615.1. Lineage (NCBI taxonomy): Eukaryota > Viridiplantae > Streptophyta > Pinopsida > Cupressales > Cupressaceae > Cryptomeria > Cryptomeria japonica. The sequence continues at coordinate 159,787,866 of NC_081415.1, read as the reverse complement.
AAAAGGTAGGATGCCTTTAGATACAAGTATGTAATAATAAATTATGCAATTGTGTGTTTAGTTGACACATAATAGCAAGTGGAATGGGTAATAACTGTCCGATTTTAAATGTAAATTTTAGAATTTTAATGATCAACTTTGTATAAGTGAAATTTAAATCACATCTATAGGATTGACCCAAGATAAGGACTTAGTATTATCTATGTAGGGAATGCATATCTACATGCGGAGGATGTCATAGATGTAGATAGTATGGGAAAATTTGCAAGCATAGGTTTATACATGGAGATGTGTGAATGTTAAAGAAATGAGCCCAACTTCGCACAAAATTTTATCATTTGTCAATCATATGTAATTGTATTAAAAATTTCTCTCAAAATGAATACAAACCTAAATAAGAATTGACATCCATTATTATGCAAATTTCACCACTACCATAATAGCTTGTTTATAGTGTATTATAACTTTCCTTCTATACTATAATCAATTAATGCATCTATGCACATAAAAAATGTAGTGACTAATAATTAAAATTTTCACACCTATAATATGAAAAATAATATATGAATTACCATTAATTTACTAACCAAAGATCAATCTAGAACTCCCTTGGATTGTTAGTAACCTTATGCACTCTTTAGATTTTATTAATATTCTTCGTGAGTTCCTTTGCATTGTAATTGTCCTTATGTTGTTTTGATCATATGTGGATAATACCTATGATATGGGTAATACCTCCATGCAGATAATATCTTCGTCATAGAAAAGTTGGACCCTCAGATTTGGCATGCGGCAAATCTTCACATATTATATGTAAAAATTATACGTAGAACAGGAAAAACTCGATCCTTTAGAGATATTTTAAATTCTGGTTGCAGGCCTGAACTTCAATATCTCTTTAGTTTGTCTATATATGTCAACCCACCTACTCTGAATGATATACAACAATCACCTGTTCTGTTTTATAATCACTAAGTACAAATTCCTGTTTGTGATTATTTAACAGTTACTGAATACATAGTTCTTTTGAATCTCTGTTCAGGTATAGTTTATGAATGCTATTTGGTGTTGTTTTCATCATGTTTATCACTGTAAAATTTTGTTAGGATGGTGATTTGACATTTTTTATGAATAAAAACTAATGATTCATATTGGAATCCATTGCTTTCATGGGTTTAAAGTCAGATTTTGTATATCATTTGACAGAAGGTGTAATGTTTTGGTCTTTGTAGGATCACCATAATGTTTGGACGCCGCCACAACCACCATGATCAGCAACAGCCAGCTCCAGCTCCTCAAAGTGGTGCTCCCAATCCTCCAGTCTCTGTACAAGGGGAGACTGTGAGGATCTACTGTGAAGCCAATCCTGATTACCATCTGGCCAACTTTAATGGTCATGTTGTCATGACAGCTGCTAATGAGTCTGACCCCAATCAGGTTGGCTCTAATAGCACTTATGTTATGTACAGGAGGTTTTCACAGTCCATGACAATAAGACTGTGAGTTTAAAAGCTTAGGAAAGAAAACAGTCTGTTTTGTTTGCATCAATTTGTCAGATCACACTAGGTGTTTCATCATCGTCAGGATTAAGATCTAAAGATCATCTCACTTCATGTTTTCTATTCAGGATAAGGAAATAAGGATGATTGATCAGAAACATTTATGCAGACAGTTTTTTAAGCATTTAGATTCTACGATGAGTATCAATGTGGGCGATCTAGGAAATTTACTTATTGATTGGTTATGATGGTTATGATGGTAGAGTTTTGCACCAGTGTAAGTGGGTATCTGTTATTTTCAAGGTGGCTGATTAATTGGGTATGATGGTTGGATTTTACAGCAATGGATTATGGACACTTCATGGAGTGTGAGGGCCAAGGATGAAGCAGGATATCCTGCATTTGCCTTGGTAAACAGGGCTACAGGCCAGGCTCTAAGGCATGGACGTTCAGAGAGTGAAAGGGTTATGATTTCTTACACCCTTCTGTTTTAACATGGTGTTTTGAGGAATTATCAGAGGGTTTAGTACTCTGGGATTGAAATTACTTGTATGCTTGGATTGTGTAGGTTACCTTGGGCCCATATCACCTCGATGATTTGAATGAGGCTGTTCTGTTTACCCAGGGTGCTGATGTGGGCAGGGGGTATCAGTGCATCAGGCCTGTGAACAACATTCTCATAAATCTGGAAGCCATGTTTGAAGATGATAAACATCATCGTGGAATTCACGAAGGGGCAGCGATTGCTCTGTTCAAATGGAACAAGAAGGAGAATCAGAAATGGAAGATCAGTCCCATCTGTAAGTTCCTATGATTTATAGCTGTGATGTTTGACTTTGCATAGTACAGTGATCTAATAATGGCGATCTTACTGAAAACCGATTTTGATTCAGCCGTGTTAGTGTACTGATCACCGATTTTGATTTAGCCTCTGTTAATGTTGTGTTCCTCTTTACTTTTGATTGATACAAAATTTATAGTTATCCAAACCCATATTAATAGAGTCTTCATTGTTTGAAAATTTGATGACTCTGTTAAGTTCTAGAATTTCAATGGTGTCATAATGTATACCCTTTTTCCAAAAACCCAAATGGGCTAAACCTCTTTTAGTTTGATCGTTTCTGTAAAGTTCTGGGCTCACCATGGTCTAGTAATGGAGACACCAAAATCAACGTTAGTTGAACCTTCTACATTAAAGTGATCTATCCAGTCTTGGTCTAAAAGCAGAGAGCTTATCCGAGGAGCAAGATTAGAATTTTGTCTCTAATCTTCTTAAATATATATTTTCTTTAATATTGATTAAATCACTATTCTCGTTTAATCTCCGTAATTTAATGGTGTCTCCATTGGATCAAGTGATCTGATCAAGGAGAGGTCATCACATAATCTCAGAGGATTTGATCTATATCTCTATATGTTCTATGATGTCTCCATTGGCTCAAGAGGTCTCATCAAGAAGAGATCACAAAATCCCAGAGGGTTTTATCTATTTCTCGAAATGTTCTATGTTCTCATTGAATTGTATGAGATTTTCTGAGAATTGGTCTTAAATTATGTTTTTTGAAATGTGATAAGTGAGCTCATCTCATGGAGGGTCTGGGCATCGTTCTGAGGAGGAACCTTGGGGTCCTACGGTTAGGATTTATTGCGAAGCCAATCCAGACTTTTTCATGGCTGCCCAGGGCCAACTTCCTGTGCTTGCTCTAGGAACCGCTTATGATCCTCATCAGGTAACTTCCATTTGTAATCTTAAAATCCTTTCAAGGAATTTACCATTAATTTACTTAAATGTGGCTTCTTTTTAACATCAATGTTTATTTCTTTTGGTAGCAATGGATCAAAGTGGATTCGTGGGGTCTTAGGGTGAAGGATGATGTTGGATTCCCTGCCTTTGCATTGGTGAATAAGGCTACAAAGCAGGCTCTAAAACATGGAAATAAAGAATGGGACCAGGTAAGACCATTTATCTTCTTGTAGTTGCATTTTCAGGCATAAGATCATATTGACTGTCCGTGAGCCCACTATCTTGTACAAATTCAATTGGGAAGTGTCTTGATTGTTACTGGATTTAATTGTGTGATTGAATTTTCATCAATATTTTGAATCATATTCTATGATCTATCATCAGAATAAATAAACTTAAAAAGAAGTAAGCATATTATTTTTTAATTGAAACTCTATATCCAAAATAGATATGCTAACTCTTTAGACTCAGGTCATTTCTTATTCTTTTTCAATTGGTTTCCCCAGTTGGCAAAATCAATTTTGGGATTACTTGGCTCCCTTGGCTTTTGGCAAACTTGACTATCTCTTAACCCTTTCCTGTTGAAGGATTTCTATATACACTTAAAAACGTGGATTATCATTTGATCAGTGAGCTTCACCTCCTTAAAAATCAAATTGAGATAAGAACTATGGTAGCTCTATTGGAAATTTGAGAATTGTGTCCTGATCTTCTGTGAATGGCATTGAGCAGATATACTTGGCAGATTACAACCCCAACAAGTTGGATGAATCAGTTCTCTGGACCCAAAGTGAAGATGTTGGGCATGGGTACCAGACCCTCAGGCCTGCAAATAACATACAACTCAATATGGATGCCAAAGGAGCTAATGGTGAAACTGGTGGAATCCATCATGGAAATGAGCTCATTCTCTTCAGCTGGAAGAAGCAAAGCAATCAGAAATGGAAGCTGCAGCCTCTTTGTAAGTAACTCAACCTCTTTTAGATGGTTTTTTTTTCCTTGATTAACAATTTCAATGGCTCAAAATGAAATCTGGGTGTCTCTTTTTCTACTGCTAGATAACCTATAACAACAAAATATTTCTGTTTGAATTTGATACTTTTAGTACTTGTAGGTCTTGCTTTGATTAATACATTTGGGCTAATTTATTTTCAATGTATTATATAATGTGTGCAGAGACGGGGATGATTTTGGTTTGGCAAATCTAAAATAAAAGAGAAACTGCAGCAGTTTAGAACTGCATTTTGTGGTATAGTCTAATTAGCTTTGGAAGAATATATTTTGCATGTAGTTTTTTTTTGACATAGGATGTAATGTGTGAGATCTAAAATAATAAGAGACCTGTTGGAGGTACTTTGTATTTAGCATTTGTTCTACTTATAAGGTTGAAACCATTTCAAATATAAAATAAAATAAATATAATTTATCAGAAAAGTGTTATATTTGATCAATAATATTTTGGAATAATAATAATATAAAGAAATACTAAATTTTTACAATTTAATTTATAAGAAAAACGTTATATTTGATCAATAGTATTTTGGAATAATAATAGTATTTAAAATTTTGATAATGAAAAATTATTATAAAAATAATTATTAATTAGATTTATAAATTTAATAGATATGTTGATACTAAAATTTTATTGATATTAGATAATTTTCTTCCTCTAATCAAATATTGAGTTAAATGGAAGATGATAAAAAGTTTATGTAATTTTCAATAATCATTAGGAAGATGGAAATCATTACAATAAATCTATATATGCACTAAATATCTAGAAAGCTAGTATACAATAGATTAATCTTATTATATTGAAAGAGGATAAATTTTTTTGTGGATTACAATGATAAAAGCAACTAAGGTCAACCCACATATTATTATAAGAGATCATATTAACAAATCATGTTGGGTACTAATGTTGGGGGTTTGGATGCCAAGATCCTTGTTGGTGGTTTTGTTCCTCCCAAACTTGGTGTCTCTGACCCAGTTCTGGACTTGGATACCTTGGCGATTGCTGCTGGTGCTAGTGACGACCTTCCTGCGGGTGAGACTACTATGCCTAGACCCTTTGCTGGGAAGCGTAGCTTTGCCTATGTGGCTAAATCTGTTGCCCAGCCTTCTAGGGAGGTTCATCCTCTTCCTTGTGCCAATACCTCTCCTGTTGTGGTCTGTGGTCGTGAGGTTATGGAGAATGTGGAATTCTATCAACGCAGTGCTCTGGTCTGCAAATTTACTGGGTTTTGGCCTTCCCTCCTGAACCTTCATCGCTGGGTGAGTGATTCCTGGAAGCCCCATATTTCTTATGGCATTAAGCTTTTCCCTTGTGCTAAGGGGTTTTTTGTTGCTTCCTTTGCCTCTACTCATGATCGTGATTTGATTTTGGGTAAGCTATGGTCTTGGGAGGATCACTCCCTCTCCCTTAAGCCCCGGACTCCTTCCTTCAACCCCCTTACGAAATCTCTCTCTATTCGTCCGGTTTGGGTCCGCCTCCCCAATCTCCCCCTCCATTTCTGGAAACCTTTTTATTTTGAGGCCATCGGTAACTCCATTGGCAGCTTCTTGAAGGTTGATGATGCCATGTTCTCCATGGGTCATTCTACCTTTGCTTGCCTATTAATTGATGTTGACATATCGTTGGCCCTCCCCAGGGATGTGGTTCTTATAGTCGGGGACATGCCTTGGACTCAACTGTTGGATTATGAGGGCCTCCCGTTTTGCTGTCGAAGGTGTTTCTCAATGAGTCTCCTTGCTTCTGACTATTCTATCTCTCGCCGTAAAGGTGCTACTACTTGGTGGAAGGATTCTATGGATGACCACTTGACGATTAATGCTTCAGATTCTGTTTCGGTTGATTCATCTCAAGATGAGTTGCCCCTTACTGGTGTTGAAGCCTTAGTTGATGTTACTGTTGTTGCGACCCCTTCCACCCCCGTGGATCCTCCTATTGTTGCTCCTGCTTCTCACTTTCACTCTTCTCCTGGCGTCTCTTCTCTTGCTGATGCTCTGCTACAACAGCCTGTTGCCGCTCTACAATAGCAATCTGGCAGTGACTCTGCAGGGTATTCCCCGCTTGTTTCTTCTTCGAAAGTTCCTACTGTTAGTGTTGCCTGGATGGTTGTTTGTCGTAGGCGGAAAGGAAAATCTAACCACCTTTCCCAAGCCCTCCTTTCTCAAGATTCGAGGTTTTCTCCCCCCTCTTGATTTGGATTAGGTGTTGATGGTTTGACAGGTTGGTTAGGTCGGTCTGACTTTGTCCTTTTGGGGTTTGCACCCCTGCTTGGTCTTTAAAATTTGATAGCCTTTGGCTTTGTAAAGGGTCAGCACCCTTCTTAACGTTGCTTTGTTTCAAAAACAATTAGCAATAGTTATCGCTAATTGTAGAGGGATTAAGGTCTCTTTGTTAAGGGTCAGTGCCCTAGTTCATGCTACTTTTTTAATAAAAAACAAATCATACTATAGTTAGGTGTGTAAAAATATCTTATTAATAGAATGTTTCACATTGTTAGGATTATCTATGCACAATTAAAAAAATTGATTTAAATTTAAGTACCAAGATCACCACATTACTTTAATGACGCAATCTTAGATTCATCACAACTCATCACATACAAAATTTTCCAACTTATGGTGCATCTAAAATAATCCTACTTGAAGTTGGCTAATTTAATCCATTATGAATTACTTATTTATCATTTTATGAACATTTTCATTCATCTTTTGTTGTTTCTAAGATCCTTAAGGAAAATTTATTAGATTAAATTGTGAACTTTTTCTATATCTTTCATATAACAACACTTTCAAAAATGCCAACTAATAAATTATATGGGACAAATTTGTCATGCATTCTTAGAGGTCATATTCAAGTGAAATGCAATCTAAACATAATAGAAAGAAGAAAGTTATATTTTATTCCTCTATGGGTTCTTGTAATCCAATGATTAGGATAGCATATCCACATAGAGGAGAAAGTTTACCTTGCACTTTACATGGATTGTTAGTTTTTGGCAGTGTAAAACAATGTCCTCAAATAAAAAAAAATTGCATCCAAAATTCACAACAAATTTGATATTCCTTCTCATCAGATTGGAGAAAATTTTAGAAGGAAGACTATTTTTGTTCAACTAGTTTAGATCATCTATAATTATATATATTCAAATTTGAAAGAACTACATTAAGTTTCTAAAGAAAGCATTAACATGTTTTGATCAAAATCAACAATCTTGACATAGCCTGATGAATAAAGCCTTGGTAATTTGTTTATAATCATTTAAGTTTTATGTGCTTTTTATTGTAAGCATGTCAAAGTGGCATGTAAATGTAATTACATAGTTAGTTACCTCTAATACTTGTTAGAGCATTTTTTAATCTAGGTATGCTTTTCTAGGTATGAATATCATCTAACTAAAGGTATAATAGTGTTTTTGTACTTTTAGGATCACCATAATGTTTGGACACCACCACCAATATCATGATTAGTAACAACCAACTCTAACCCTTCAAATAGATGCTACCTATTAGGGATAATATTAAAACCTAAAAAGTTGTATTTTATCTCTAAACCCTCAATACTTAAGCATCCCTTATCAACAATAAACCCTAAAACATAGTCCCTAAACCCTAAACCCTAAAACATGACATTAGTAATTTAGCACTAAACCCTAAAACAACTAATTTAATCCCTAGATTCATAATACTAAAATTTACATCATCAACCATATATCCTAAACACTAAACCTTAAAACCTATACAGTTTACCATAAAACTTGACATTAGCTATATATAACACTAAAATATAAAAATTTCAATTTAATCCTTAAACCCTCAATACTCAACCATCAATACTCGACCCTCCATCATCAACCAAAAAACTTAAACCCTTAATGGTCAACCCTCCATCAACAATTTTGTGAACCCTAAGCCTTCAACACTCAACCCTGCATCATTAATTATAAACCATAAATCATCACCCTACACCCTAAATGTTAAACCCTCAAAGCTTAACCTTTCATCATCAGTTGTAAACCCTTAATCCTAAGCCCTAAACCCTATACCCTCAATCATAGGCCAAAAACCTTAAACATTATGCCCTCAATCCCAGGCCTTAAACCCTAAACCATATCTACCTTTAGTTACTTTGCACTTAAACACTAAAGGTTAAACCCTCTACCATGAACCTTAGGCCCTAAACCCCTTTTCCTCAATTTTGTAGGTCTTAAACCATATACCCTCAACCACAAACCATATAGTCTCAATCCTAAACCCTATACCATCAACCCTAAACCCTAAACCATATACTCTCAACCCTAAACCCTTAACACTCAGCCCTAAACCCTATACCCTCAACCCTAAACCATATACCCTCAACCATAAACCCTATGCCCTCAACCCTCAACCCTCAACCCTATACCCTCAACTCCAAACTCTATACTCTTAACCCAAAACCCTAAATCCTATGCTCTCAAACCTCAACCCTAATCCCTATACCATCAACCCTAAATGCAATACTCTCAACCATTAACCCTAAATAATATACTCTCAACCCTCAACCCTAAATCCTATATCCTCAACTGTAAACCCCATGTCTAGAGAGAGATAAAGGTCCATTGAGAGAAAGAGAGAGGAGGAGGAATGGAATGAGAAAGTGGTTTTTCTTCACATTTTCAATTTTTCATTCTAGTAATCTGATGTTATTTCTTACTTTTGGAATTTCCAAACCTTGGGCATCCAACTCAAATGGTTGGATTGACATTTTAATGACCAAAGATGTGTTTTTGATAAAAAAATTTACATGACACAATGATGAGTGTATTGTCCATCAATTTTGCATTTCATTCAATGCAAATTTAAAAAATAACACACTAGCATTAAGCTCTTTCATATTTTTTTCTTTGAGTATATTTAGGTTATATAATCTTTAATTTCTTTTGTTAGTGTCTCCACTTTTGTTTGTCACAAATTGACATATGGTATATTTGGCTTCATTTTTTATGCATTCTTTAATATTTAAAGTAAATTACATTTTTAGAAACTAGACTCTATTCTATACCGTGCAGTAAAAAAAATCATTTTCAATTAGTTTCCATAAAATTTAGGTCTTTGCATGCTCATTTTTGGTTTCTCAAGTAGTAGTCAATTTCAGAATTAGTAAAAAATAACTTATTTATTTAAAAGTTAGAAAAAAAATCAAGCATAAACTACATGGTATTAGCTAATTTTTTAATAAAGTGATTTTTGAAATACTAAAAAAAAAATTAATTTTAGGGGGTTCACATCAAACCCTATGTTACGTTTTTTTAATAGAAATAAGACCACTTTGTGTCGCCCCCCTTTTTGAACCCATTAATCTCCTCCATTTTCAAAAGTAAATAGTAATTTAGAAAGTAGGGGTCTTCAATTTATCATCCAAGATCAATCTTTTTTATTTAAGAAAAAAGTGACCATTTAAGAACCCTTTTTGGTCCCCCATTTCAATGCACATACCCTAAATAGGTTTAGGTGTGAGGTAGTTCATTTGTAATTTTTATTTAGAAGTGGTCTTGGGATTAATTACTATCTTGCAATTTCAACATCAAACATGTGAGTAAATTAATGTGTTTGCCCCTTCTGTAAAAACATCTACAAATTAGAAAGAGTACACAACCCTTTTTCTATATGAACCACCCATCCTCTAATCACCCCCAACAAAAAAATATGGTTTATTCATAATGTTTTCTAATTTCTATCTTAAGGCACCTTTCCCTCCAATTAAGTCATTATCATTTACCATTGACCTCATCACTTAAATATTATCAAGCCAACTTATTCTTGTAAACATCGCAATAATCATCATCACCATTGGCACATTCATTATAATTATAATTATTTATTGTCCCAACATATTGAAAGTGTGAAAAACATATAATGTTAATTGAGCATGCAAAATTCATAAAACAATGAAAGCAACTAAACCAACTGAGCTTATACCTTCTCAAACTCCTCTAATTGAGCTAGAAGTGGAATGCACCCATGCTCCACTTGATTTTCTCCTTGATGAGTAGATGTGAGATTAGAGATAGTCTCCAAAGCTACACAACAATGTGGATGACAAGATCAAAAGTGATGGATTATGAAGATGGATTGAGGCCAAATTTGAGCATTTATGTGTATGCAATGGAAGGAATTTGGACTCACATCGATGGCATGACAATGTGATGGAAGTGGAGGATTTGTGAAGGGAAGAGACTCCAATTTATATACTTGAGGGGATCAAAATTGATGGTTGAGTTTGAAGAAGAATGGAAGACTAAGATTGAAAAAGGATGAGGTGGCTTGAGAGAGGATAAGTGAGAGATCCAAGAGATTTTGACATAAAGGCATTTATTTTCTCTACACACCTCAAGGACATGGGGAAGAGAACCCAAGTACACTAATAAGAGGAACAAGGAATTGAAAACTCTTTGGGAAGGAGAAAAGGAATTAAAAATTCCTTGGGAAAAGAAGTATGGGGAGAATAAAAATATTAAGCAATTAAAAATTCATTGGGAAGGGGGAGCATGGGAAGAATAAAGGAATTCAAAATTCTTTGGATAGACAAAAGTGGGTGGCATTTAAGGTTGGAAGGTAAGATGGGAAAGCTATTTATGATATGTATTTGACTCATTACTAATCATGGGGATTAGGAATGTGAAAGTGATTAGTGGGAGTGATTAGGTGAGATGACGAAGGATTAAGGGAGCAAGTGGGAAAGATAGGAGGATGTGACATGAAGAGAGAGAATGAGGGGAATTTAAAACTAGAGGAAATGATAATGAAGATTAGGCTTAATGAATGAGATTAAATTGAGGGTTTGTAGGAATCATGATATTAGTTAATTAATTGTACATTAATTAACTAATTGTGATTAGAAGAAATATTGAAGGGGTGGCTAAGGTCAATGATTAAATGAATTTTTAAAAGAATGGGGAATTTATATAATTAATTATGGCTAGGAATAAAATTAATTAAATTAAATTAAATTAAATTTAAGAAGAATAAGGACTAACATAATTAATACAATTAATTATGCAAGAATGGATAAATTAATTAAATATTAATTAATTTTAAACATCTACATTTTGCCCCTTTTACATGGTGGCAATAAATTATAGATGGGTAAAAGAAGAAAAGGATGCCCCAACATGAAAAATAAAGAATTGTAGGTGGGATGCAGGAAAGGGATGTCCCCTCAAGAATTTAATTGAAAATTTAAATTTTGCGACAAAATTTTTGAAAACAGAAGAAAAGAGAAGAGAAGAGAGAAAAAGAGGAGAGGAAGAAAGTAGGGAAGAAGAAAAATGGAGTGAAAAATGGGCATTAGAAGGGTGAAAGAAGGGCATACGGAGACCATGGAAGGGTCATTTTTACACACCTAGTAGACAAGTGACAGAGAGAATAGAGCTCAATGTTGATCCTGGCACACCATATGCAGAGAGGAGTGCACATCTGACTCTACCAGCGGTCGACCGAGCATGGAGATCTAGTGAGTACCTTATCCCATCTCAGTGTTTTAGTAGATAGGCACAATAAATGTGCATTTAATGCTAGGGTACAAGTTGGAAAAGTTAGCAGGGCATCAACGTTGATTTCTTGTTCGACATATGTACCCTCTAGCTGTGTCTTCGCCTAGAGAGCCATATCTATGTAGATGGTCAATATCTGCAGGGATGGGAGGCACATGCATAGACGATGTTTGGGAAAATGCCATATGTGCTGGGCTAGAAAGGGGGGCTAGGCTATAAAGCAATGTCTCTTCTTGTGGAATGATACCTCACTCATTGTGTGAACAAGTAGTGATTATTGATCAGAGATCACCTATTATTGCTAAGACCACATGGTTCCAGGGTACGAGGTACAAAAATTTAGGAGGATCACTTAGCATACAAGCTCCATAGCCCCCACCATTAGGTCCTACATTAGGAGGGGTAGATCTAGCTGTGGACAAGGAGAGCATTGGGCAAGGTATAGTTCAAAGACCCAACCATTTTTGGATGACTCTTTGGGGATATGATTTCATTGTACTATGATTTGACAAAACATTATTTTTGATATATATGAGAGGACTATTATTTATTGTGATGATTCATTTATTGGTGTTGTATTATGATGGGCATTTATTATGGTTGTCGATGGACTATATATGATTGACTTATGGATGATGATTTTGGTCATGCTTAAGCTAGTGTGATTATGATGAGTGTGATGCATCTAACATGTGTGTGATGCAGGATGGATGGGTATATGTTTATGCCTATATGATGCATTACATGATTACATGGATGCATGATGTTGTTATACTTTTATTATGATCTTGACAAATGTGTGCATATGAAAGATGTACCTAACACATATTTTATGTAGGATGGATTATATATGCATGTTGTATGATGATGCATATATGATATGATGACGATTATGATGGATGCAAGATGATTTTATTATGATGTATGATGTGACGTGATTGTGACATTGGATGATTATGATAAATGGTGATACATATAGATGTGATGTTATGGGGATGTACTTGCATGATTGTTATTGTAATGATATGCATATGAATAATGTAATATATGATAGATGTATATGAAATGAATCTTAATGTGTGCTAGTGATGAAAATGAATCCTAAAATGGGCAATGAACGCTAAAATGAACCTAAGTATGAGTTGAAATAAACCCTAAAATTATTTGATGTGAATTCTAAAATGAAAATGAATAATGCACTTGGCCAATAAAACAATGAATACTAAATGAATTGAAATGAATGCAAGCTAAGACATGTAATGGAAATGAGCACAAACAGTGAAAGCAACCAAATGAAGAAATACAAGCGAAATAAAAGCAACATATTGAATGAATTCAATATAAACAAATGAAGCCTAATGAAAAAATGCAATCTAAACAAATGAAAGTTAATGAACACATGAAATCTAAACAAATGCAAGACAATGAATGAATGTAATCTAAATGGATTCAACCTAATGAATGAATGCAATGTAAACATGTAGGATGAGGTGATGATGCAAATGAGGATATGCATTTTTTTGTGATGTGCCAACCATAGTGCAATAAAATAGGTCAATAGAAGAAGATGAGGGGGTGGATGAATAAATTGGAGTCTTAGGAATATGAAGGGAATGATGGGGGAAGTGCTTTAAGTGTTGTGTATTGTGTGGACCATTCCTAGGTTTTGATGTTGCAATGAATTATCTACACCACTAACTATAGAAATAAAGATGTTATGAATATTCGATGCATGGACTAGACTCTCAAACAATAATTTATCCCTATGCATGCAAGTTTGCATATAAATAAGATGAAATATATGCAAGACTTGTTGGATTGTCCAAGAGAAACCATTAAACATGCCATATTGCAAAAATAATGCTCTAGTATACACCAACCAAGACATACCAAGATATAGGATAATCAGGGCAACCACAAATAAGTATGGTCATGGGACACAAAACAAAAATCAAAGCGAAAAGATCAAGCATGTAAACAAATCACATGGCCAACAAACATCTCTTGCCAAGAGTAGGATGTAGATTTGGATAGGCTATGACGCATGGGAAGGATGCATCCCAATGGGCATGATGATGGATAGATTGATGGATGGAAAAAGACAAATCGATTGTACGATGTTTACAAATGGGATAATGTCTGCTCAGATTTTATTAGCATGTTGTGGATAAGTGTTTTGTTCACGTGCTTGAGTCAATATAATCTTAGCTACATGGGGAAGCTCAATGTAGTGTGATGGGATAAAGATTAGTGTGATGGGATAAATATCAGTGTGATGGGAGAATCCTTGTTCATGGAATTGGAATTAGCTCATCATCTTAGTCAGAAAGGGGAGGCGATGGTCGGAAAGTGATGGGTGTGAAAGTGCATGGCTAGGGCAAAGAATGCCTACACAAATGGGAGGGGGAGGTGAATAGTAGGGATGGATGGTGAATTAATGGCTTACAACACTAAATAAATATAAATTCCAAGGGTGGGTGATGCAAGTAGCGGGGGGGGCGATGACAAATTAATGGCTTACATCACTAAAGAAATATGGATTCAGAGGGTGGTGGGCGAGAGCTTTAAGCATCCAAAGAGATGGTGGATTGACTTATTTACCTTGGTGCCTGACAAAAGGTTTTCACCAAGGTACTTGCCCATAGTGCCACAAAGTGGCTTTCACTAATGGGCGAAAATAATTTTCAAGTTTTTAATTTTTTTTCTTTATCTCATTGTTTTTGGATTTTTCTGCTTTTTCTAAAGTTTTGGGATTTTTTTACTTTTTCTATTTTTTTTGGATTTATTTTCTTTTTGAAAGTTGGGATTCTCTGGAGTCTAGGCATAGAATTTCTTCAAATGGATGATGTTTATGGGCTCATCCAATGGTTCTCCTCCAGGTGTAGCCAATTGGTATGCTCTAAAGCCATATTTAGCAATGATGACATATGGTCCCAACCAATTAGGCTAAAACTTGTGCCTCTTTTCACAACCTTGGAGATTTCTTTGATTTTCCATAAGAACAAGATTACCAATTGTAGTGTCACAAATTGTACACATCTAATTAGGGTTGTCCAATTCCACGCTTAGGTTACCACTCGCCTTAGTGTTTCCCTTTGTATTTTGCATTTTCAAAGTTCCTTTAAGAATTTAATTATTAATTTAATTAAATCTAAGGTCCTCTCTCATCAATTCACATATTATAAAATTGGGCCCTTAACCCTAAGCACACCCCTTTTTATTCTATTTTAATTAATCATAATAAAGTCATATTTACCATCTTCAAAGCATATTTTTGCATGTCTCAACACCTTGGATTGACCTATCGTATTGGATTTGCCTTTGTAATCATGATATTTAACATCCCTAGAAATTTGAAAAAAATCGATTGGACCAGTGTGCTCACCATACCAGTCCCAACTTTTTCTCCCCAAATTTCAAGATCTTAATTTGGCAGTATTATAATGTTCAAAATGCTTTGTGTGAAATTTGATCAATTCTAAGTTGGCCTATTATCAAAATTAAAGTTAGGGTTTCATATATATAACCTTTTCTTTCCTCATTTGAAGGATCCATTTCTCTAGCAATTGAAGTTGGCCTCTTGTGAAGTGAAAGTACAAGTTTATGTGCAATCTACAAGTTTTTACTCAAAATATATGGTAGAACTCTAGTTTGAATTTTAGGTCATAGGAATCTTACAAACACATGAGATTCTAGGGCACACACACTTTTTAATATTTTATTGGCTATTTGTGGAGGTGCAAATCACCAAAATAAGGGTTTTAACTAAGGGAAAACCCTATATAGCTACATACACGTGCCATTTTTCAGATCACAAGTGTAGGTACAGGTTTTTGTCAGAGCTGTGAATTTTTGGGAAGTCTTAGTCAATAGTCAAGGATCCATTTATAAAATTTGGGTGCAGGAGTATAGGATCAGAGTGCCCAATGTCTTGGTCCTAGGACCAGAGTGCCCAATGCCTTGGTCCTCATCATTTAGCTGCAGGTTGTCACAGTTCAGATCAAGTGTACTTCAATTTACAAACTCCTAGTTTTTGGCTCTGTGTAGTGGCAGAGACTAGAGTGCTCAGTGCTCTGGTCTAGCTCAATCAGGCTTAGATTTAAGTATTAAGTGCACATCAGTATTCCCATCTCAAATCTATACTTTTTTTTTTGTTTCATTCCTATGTCAACTTGTTAGTGCAATTATCTTAGTTGTTTTCATATGTTTCATTAGGTTAGTTTGTTATTACTTTTCATTCGACTCATTCCCCTTTCATATCAACAAAGGAATAGAAACCCTAAAAGTATTCCTTGACTCTCTTTCACAAGAGTTGGTCAAATTGAATCACTTCCTTAGGCTCTTTCATATTCCAATGTATGAATGAAAGTGGGATTAGATCCTAAACTACACGATTCCATTTTCATTTATCATAGCAATGTCAAACTCTTAGGCTTTGACTTTCTTGTTGTAGCTAAGATGAAAATGATTTTGATTTAAACCTAGAGATGATTCAAAGATTTGATGCACCATTCATCCAATAATTCAAGCACTTGAATTATAGCCACTTAGTATTCTTCATCTCAAAGTGTTTTGCAGAGACAACCATGGTGAAGGGAGCTTGGTCTCAAGGATAAGGACTACTTCAGAGCCAAAGATGAGGGAATATGGTACATGGATTCTATGGGTGTGCAAATTCTTGTACAGTAGGCCCAAAGGGTGGGATGGAGTTGCAAGTGTTAATCATGAGAAACTTCATTGACCGTAATTTTAAGAATTATAATAAGGGTTTTATTCAAAGTCTCAACTTGACCATTGCCTTGTAGGTAGTGTGGGGTGGAAAGTGGCGTTGAATGTCAAATTTTTGGCATAATTTTTTTACATCTTGATTTTTAAAAAGTTTACCATTATTTGTGATGATGGCCTTTGGGATATCATAACAATAGATTAGATAATTTAGGATAAACTTTGTGATCTATTTATTGATGGTGTAGGTGAGTGGTATGGATTCCACCCACTTGGTGAAATATTCAGTAGTGGCGATGATGAACTTGTGGCCATTGGAGGAGGTGGAATGGATTTTATCGATGAGAACAAGTCCCCACTATGTCAAGGGCCAGGGTGTGATAAGTGACTATAATTCCTATGATGGCATGTGAATTTTATCACCATGCTTTTGACAAGGTAGACATTTTTTTAAGTAGTGATATGTATCTTGTTCCATTATAGGTCAATAATAACCCATTTGAAGTAGCTTTTGTCTCACTATGAAATGGTTAGTGCATAATTAATATCCAATAAATTTAAAAACTATTTAAATAAGATATCAAGAAAGATTGAATAAGAACAACATGAAAACAAGACAAAATATACTCATGAAGCTCCCATTGCAAGTAGCTCTTCCTTGTCCTCCTTGCCTCCACGAACTTTGCTAGCTCTAAAGTTTGACAAATGGAGAGTTGGAGAGAGATGGAGTGAATGTGGATTGCTCTCCTTGTGCTCAACAAGGTAAGTGGATTATTGGATTGGATTTGAGTGATGGATAGGAGGATTTGGATTGAAAGATTGGAGGAAGAAGAGGAGAAAATAGCAGCATGTCAATGCATGAGAAATGGATCTTTTGTGAGGATAATACGCTCCAATTTATAGATTGGAGAAGGCCATTGGAGGGCCAAGATGGATTTGATTATGAAGGGTTGAGATTGATTTGAGATAGAAGGCATGGATCAAGGGTGCCTTGGGAAAATAAACAGGAATATTAAATTCCTTTGGAAAAAGGGGGGAGAAATTTGAATTTCAAACTTGAGGAATTAAAAATTCCAAAATAAGGATGCATTTAGGGATTCAAAGAAATTTGAATTTCTTTGAGATATTCAAAGTTGATGTGACATGAGTGGGAATTAAAAAATTGAGGAATAATGATAAGCATGATTATGAGAGATTCAAGAAGGATCAATTAGGTTGAGTGGGATTAGGAAAAAGTGATTTGTAGGAATCACATGACTAGGTTAATTAATTAAAATTAATTAACTGAGTGGGGTTTAGAGGAAAATATTATTGAGATGACTTTGGAATAATTAATTTATTTGATAAATTAAACATTGGATTATAGTGACAGGATTAATTAAATTAGATTTAATTGATTTTGAGAGGAATAAGGATAACACAATTAAATTAATTTATTATGTTGATAGGCTTAAATTAATTTAATATTAATTTAATTAATTTTAGGTGTCTACAACTTCTTAGCTAGAGTGAGACTGATTGAGTGTGCCCCATGGATACCTTCATGTACCTCTCATAGTGCTTATTCAGCCTCTTCTTTGTTTAAACACTGCAAGAGAGTTCTATCAAATTTCCCTCGAAATAGGGTATCTTTGAAAATAGTGTACTGAATGAATTAGTGAATGAAAGTTTGTTGCTAGATTTTTGTGAGATGAGGTGGGATGATGTTGTTATTAAGGTAATCATATGTGTCTTGATACCAAGGGGAATCATGAACAACAAGGGCACATACCATTTTAGAATTAGGGACGACATATGATGGAACCAGAAGATGTTCAACCAAGAATTCACATCAAGGACTATTATCAAGCATCTATAAGAGGGAATCAATAGTAGCCATAGCATCAATAGCTCTATTGTTAGCTCAGGGAATCTAGTCGGACTAAAGAGAAGAGAAATATTGTTTGAAGTCTTCCACCATGCGATGATAAGGGAGAAACTTGTCATATTTTGTTTGATACTCATCATTGACTTGTTTAATGACCAATTGTGAATCACCATACACATGAAAACCAATTATTTTTTATTTAATAGAAAGGTGGACATCAACAATAAGAGATTCATACTTTGCAATGTTATGTGTACATGAGAAGGCTATCTTGTATGAATTAGGTATGCAATCGCCTTGAGGGGTTACCAAAATAATTCTTGCCCCCAATCCATGTTGTATGCAAGAGCCATCAAAGTATAGCTGCCACTTATTGGACTATGTAATTTTCATGATGGAATCAACTAGGAACTCTATAAGAAAGTGGGGGCATCAACTAATTGATCGACGATGACTTATCCTTTCATATCCTTTCAATCTACATACTCAATGTCAAACTCACTTAGCAACATGCCAATTTAGAATTGTGTCCTATAAGAGTAGTTTTTGAAAGTAAGTACTTGAGAGGATCGATCTTTGAGATGAGCTTAGTCTTGTGATTCAGCATGTAGTGGCAAAGTTTCTAAGTGCTGAAAAATACTACAAGGCATACTCATTCAATAGGGGTGTAGTTGAGAAAATATCCTACTAATGTATGGTTGATGCAGTATATTGCATGCTCGTTCCCTTGCTCATCAACTTGTGCTAGTAATGCCCCCAAGGCCATTGGTGTAGTTGAAATATACAAGAGAAGGGGTTGTCTAGGAATAGGAGGCATCAACAACGATGGAGAAGCTACGTATTATTTGATTTTGCCAAATACCTTTTGACACAAACAATCCCACTAAAATTTAGAGTCCTTTCATAGTAGATGAGTGAAGGGATGTCACCTATTTGCAAGTTGAGCACTGAATTTGTGGATAGACTGGAGGTTTCCTTGAAAACCGTGAAGTTACTTGAGATTCTTCAGTGACAGCATGCCCATGATAGATTTCACCTTAGCTGGATCAACTTCAATTCCTCTTTGTGATACAAAACCTAGGGTATTACCAATAGTAACCCTAAATACACATTTCTTGGATGCTTTACCAACTATTCAAATATTATTTTCAAGACGACGATGTTTCCTTCTTGAGTCTTTGATTTTCTTAGGAGGTCATCCACATAGTCTTCCATAATGTCATGGAGAAAATCATGAAAGATTATGGTCATAGCTCATTAATAAGTGGCTCTAACATTCTTCAATACAAAGGGCATGAATTAATATAAAAATGTTCCCCATGGAGTAGTAAAAGCCATCTTATGTTGTCTTCAATAGCGATTTTATTTTGATTATATCCTAAGAAACCATCCATTAAGGAGAGCATCTCATCTCCAACAGTCAAGTCTGCTATGATGTCAGTGAACATAGGCAGGAGGGAGTCATATTTAGGGCATGCCTTGTTGAGATCTCTAAAGTTAGTACAAATGCGTATGCCCCCAACAGGTTTGCCAACAAGTACTATGTTTGAAACTCATTCTGGATAGTCAATAGGTCAATTGAATCCAACATCTAACATCTTTGGTAGCTCTACTTTGACCAATAGAGTAATTTTTGCTTGATATTCTTTACATTAGTATGTACTGCAAGGTGATGTACCACTAATCTGGGTACAGGCTTGAGATGTCAACATATGACCAGGCGAAGTTGACTTGTGTTTCTTTGAGAAAGTTACCAATTTTATGCTTTTCTTGGTCAATGAGAGACTTAGAAATGAACACATTCTTTGGATTTACTTTTGTTCCCATGTTGATTGTCTTGGTTTCTTCTATAAGTAGAGGATCTCTCATGTAATGGGGAACCATGGTAGTCAAGTCAATTCCCTCATCTGCTAGTGCCTGATCTAGGTTTTTACTATTGGATATGCCCTTTCTTTTTGCTTTTTCCATGTCTGATGGTGCCTCATTGATGTTTTCACCAAGGGAATTTTTATTTTTATTTTCATTTTTGAGACTAAGAGAGTTGACTTGACTACCAAAGTATGCCTCCCCACTAATTTGAATTCCATTGACTGTTGTGCAATATTCAAAGTTGTGCATGTTCAAAAGTGTCTAGAGGGTATTATCATTAGCACAAATGTCAAGATTCAATGGTCCTTTTTGGTCCTAATCAATAAGCTCAGGGTATACAAGTGGGAGGTCAGGTGGAGTGGAGGGAGTGATAGTGTATATGTAGGCATAGTTAAAAAGGTCATCGAGGTATTTAAAAGGCACTTTGTAGAATTCCTCTTCGTCAAAGTTGTCAACATCAGAAGGGGGATCTATTTGAACACTATCAATGGTAACCTTAGGTAATAGAAAGTAACCCATACCTCTTTTGTACTTGTATGAAACAGATGAAATGGGTTCTTTCCTTCCTTACTCTTTACGTCCTACACCATGTCCTTAATAACCCATCTTTTCCACAATAGTGGATTCTTTTGGATAATTTATTTTGGGATATCTATAGGTTCTTCATTTTCTTCTTGGTATAACCAAGAGGTAACATTGGTCTCAAGATTTTTCTCATCAAGTGGGCCCCATTACTGGAATGTTGTCTTCTTGCATTGTATAGTATGCTTTTTCTGAATTCCAGTTTCTTTAAGCTTGTCATAGGATTTAGGAGGAGGAGGGATATGTCCTCCGTAGAATGTATTATAAAGGGTGTATTATCCACATACATTGTCAATGATTTTAACCTTGATCTTGGGTTGGGAAAAAGTGGAAGCGAAATTGGAGGCATCATGTGTTGGTGGTGAAGCGGATGTGTTAAGAGGACAATGGTAGGGATGTTTGACTTCGAGAAGTTTGCAATATTGGAAAGGTTGTGGATCATCAAGGATAGTGATTTCTCTACCACTTTATGGTAACTTTAAGCATTGATGGTAGGTGGAGGGAATGACTTGGATGAAATAGATCCATGGTTGGCCAAGGAGAATGTTGTATGGGAGATCAAGCTTTAAAACCTGGCATGTAGTTTCAACTATTCCTCGACCCACTTTAAGTGGAAGTGTGATTGTACCTTTGGAGGCTCACTCAACATCATCATATGCTTTGATTGTTATTTTTTTATAGGGATCAACTAGATCTTTAGAGAATCCCAATTGTTTAATCAATTTGTATGTACATAGACTCAACCCAGATCCACTATCTATAAGGACTCCTTTTTTTATGCTTACGTACAATGTCTTTGATGCGGAGGGGTTTGTTATACAAAGGATTGGTGGATACAACATCCTTGTAGGTAAATACAAGGTAATGTTGTGTGGCAAGGTTACCTATCAAGGCCTGAAACTGGGAAGAATTGATATTATCAGGTACATGTGACTCTAGCAAGGCCTTTTCAAGGATTTCCTTATGAATGAGTGACGTCTTAAGAAGATTAAGGATGGATATCTATGCAAGCATCTTACCAAGGTGATCACGGATGTTGTAACAAGCAATAGATGATGTGGGAGTTGGAAGTGGAGGAGGAGGAGCTCCTTGAATAGATACTCTCCCTCTATGGATGGTGACATTGTAATCATTTGGAGAGGGGTAGATTTGAAGGTGAAGAACCTTGAATGAATATTTTTTCTTGGGTTGGTCTGTTGGATGTGAAGGAGGAGGGGCTCCATAGATGGTTTCCCTTCCCCTACAAGTTGCAAGTGCGAGATCATCTCCTTGGATGGTTATGGTATTGACATATAGTTCTCAATAGGTTCAATGTGTCCTATAAGGTAGTAAAATCTAGTGATGTTGGTGTAGTCACATAAATCTATCCAACTTAATTAAATAAATATTCGCTATTTATTTGATTAAAAATCCACTAGCCATCAATTAATTAAATTAATATTTAAGTAATTCATCCCCAAACATTCTTCTATTAATTAAATAAATTATTCAATTTATTTTAATTAATTCATTAAATCAAATTCCAATCAATTAAATAAATAAAATCTATTTATTTAATTAAATCCCCCTATTCCTCTTTTAAATAAATTAAATGAAACATTTATTTAAATCATTATCCCCCCCTACTTGCATTTTCCTACAAATGCAACTTGTACACATTTATTGAAATAAATGAATTTTTATTTTTAATAAAATCCTATTTTCCCTCACCCACCAAACCCACTTGCAAGTCTAATTCCCTTCTAGATTCTTCTAACCCCTTCCTAATTAGCCTAATCCATCCCCTAATTATTGTCACATTCCTAAGAAAAATGGAGTCACTTCTCAAAGACTCCAAAGTCTTTGAAAAGCATTTAATGCTTTGTGTGTTCAACAAATTAACCCCCAAAGTCTTCCAAGACCACTAATGGCTCTTACATGACCATTTATGGCTCTTACATAACCATTTATGGTTATTTCAAACTTGTCCCCCTAAACATTTATTGTTTTGACCATATTCATCCATTTCACATTTGCACAAGAGTTTATCCGTTGGATAAAAGCTTTATTCTTTGAATAAAGAGTTTATTCATTCAACCAACCTTGACCTTAGCTCCCAAAGTCATGTCAAACATTTAATGCTTATTCCCTCCCCTCTCAACCTATCTCACATTGACACTTGTCATCCTGAGATTGGGTTGAAAGCCCTCACATGGATTTGAAATCATTCAATCCTGACCCTTGTTGAGATTGTTCAATCTCAACCATCCATTGCTCCATTTTTCCTATAAATAGAGCCCATTTCTTTATAATCCAGATCTTGAAAACTTGTATGCATTTAAGCTATAGGCATTTTAAGAGAGCATTTTAGCATAATTAACTCATGTATTGTCATCTTGGATAAAATAAATCATTTTAGTATCAATAGCCTAGTATTAGCTTTTTATTTCAAATTTGAAGCACAATACTACAATCTCAATCCTCCATAAGCATCCATAGTGCAAAAAGCTACTGAGAGCTACACTATTTTGGAACTTGGAGAGGAGAGGAACAAGGGAGAAGGAGCTAAGAACATGATAAGAGGCATTTGGAGATGCCTCATTATCTTTGTTTCATTAGTTAGATATATTAGTATGATTTTAGTGTCTCTCTTGATATGCCTGTTTAGATTAGTTTTAGATTGAATAACACTAACGGTTTCTTGTGTGTTTTGTGTTGTTTATCTTAGACTAAACTTGTCCATTTTGCAGAGCATCATTTGGTGAACCTGACGTGAATCGAAGCCTATGACGATGCAGAGCGGTCATCCAAAGGAGCTGTGGTACTACCAATCCGAGTGGGCCCTAGGATAAAACACATCATCTGTCAGGTTCTGGACCTTCCTCTGCCATATAATATATTGTTAGGGAGACCCTGGATACATGCCATGCAAGCCGTTCCATCTACCTACCATCAATGTATCAAGTTCCCACATAACGGTGTAGAGATCACAATCCTGGGTGATGCAAATCCCTTTGCATATTGCCATAATATCAACCATCAACCAGAGATTACCACTCCTAATAATAGAGAAGCCATTTCTTCTACATCATATATAAGTCCCGCCTCTCTTGCCAGTTCAAACACCACTATACCAAAGCAAGAAAAGCTTAAAATGAAAATAGCAGAGGAAGGTCCTGGGGAATACAACTTGAGTCAACTCTTTTGTGTGGGACAAATGCCCACTTCTCCTAGAACACATGGTAAACCACCGCAGTTACTCCAACAACCACTAGTCATGCCGACATGTGCTTTGACGCCTTTCATCCTTGGGAAGAGTCAAGAAGAAGAAACCCAAGATGAGGACTTAGCAGGCTGGATCTATAAAGATCCCATCACCACCGATATACCACAAGTTAGACTTCCTACCGAGCAGTATGGCAAAGGTCTCCTCATTATGCAAAGAATGGGGTATGATGGTCAGAGTGCTTTGGGATATTGCAAACAAGGACGACATGAACCTCTACTGCTGGAATTAAAGCCCAAAGGTAATACAGGCCTAGGCTTTGAAAAAGAGATCTTTCCTAAACTCAAATTCAAAGGAAAACCCAACAAACCATTATGTAAACCTATTACAAAAAGGACCCCTTTCATTATCAAAGCAGCATCAAGAACCATCCCAACTACCCCACCGAGGCTCAAAACCCCAACACAACCATCACCAATGCCACTCATCCCACCAAACAAACTCGTAATCCCATCAGCAACACCATTAGCAGCAGCAACTGTATCAGAACCCATAGCAGCATCTATGGCACCAGCAGTTCCAGCAAAAGCACCTAAGTCAATATTACCGATACTCCCCATATTGGATCCTTTAATCCCCATCAACCGTCCTGCAGCACCGATCACTACAAAGGTACATCAACCAATCACACCTGCAATATTTAAC
This sequence comes from Cryptomeria japonica, assembly GCF_030272615.1. Taxonomy (NCBI): domain Eukaryota; kingdom Viridiplantae; phylum Streptophyta; class Pinopsida; order Cupressales; family Cupressaceae; genus Cryptomeria; species Cryptomeria japonica. The sequence goes on along the minus strand of NC_081415.1, from coordinate 159,763,130 downwards.
TCCAAGGACATCCCAGTATGGTATAGTAATCGGATGCTGGAAAGTGACTCAGAGACTGACTCACATGAGTGGGAATTTGATTCTGTACAACTTAACACTTCAGATGAGGAAGACACATCACTACCTCCACCACGCAAAGACATCCCTGTTTATGGAGAAGCACAGATAAAGACCACTTGGGTTCCTGAACTAGAAACGTCTTCCACAGACCCTACGTCTCATCCTACGCCTGATTCTGACAGGGAGAGTACCATCAACAACCTTCACCATAACGTCTTAACCCTCACTGATACATCTCACACACTTAACCTAATCGATGAAGTAATGCCCTGTGTGGGGGAAAAAGCGAGACTAGGCCAACATGTCCTAATCCTACCTTTTGTCACACACTACGAAATACGAAAGAGCCTAGAGGTATCGCACAATTGGCTACTTCTTTTTGGTGAAAGAGAGAGCCACGGGCTACCTATTAGGGTTTCTATTCCTTTGTTGTAATTGAAAGGTAAGATTATGCAAGTTCAATTCCTAACCCTAAAATGCAAGTATGAACTAATAACAAGATTGCAGGATTGAACTTAAACAATGGAAAGCTGCAAACATAAGGACAAGATAAGAATGCAGATGCGTACTCGAAGTCAAAATCTGAGTGAAAATGTTCGAGACGGGGGCGCGGGCGCCATTGTCCTGATTCTGCACCTAAAACAGCACCTGAAACTGCCACTTTGCAATCTGGAAAACTGTCGAAAATGCTAAAAATTGTTGTCTGTCAGGAGGACCAGGGCGCCCAGCGCCCCTGTCCCAGGGACCAGGGCACCCAGCACCCCTGTCCTGGTAGGACCAGGGCGCCCCACGCCCCTGTCCTGGTCCTTTGCTCCGAAACTTGGTGTATGGTTCTGTCTCCATCTGCTTCTTTCGGATCTGCAACTTGCGGCGTCGTCTGAATCCCGAAATCTGCACTTATATCTGAAAAAGGTGTTTGGGCGGCTATATAGGGTTTTACCTTAGTCAAACCCTCGCTTCGGTGATTTCCACCTCCATGAATAGCCAAGTTGTATTGTAAAAGTAATGTGTGTGCAGACCTTGTGTGTGTGCAAGATCTAAAATGCAAGTAAGCAAACTAGAGCAACCTAGAAAGTAAACCCTAATTGCTTGTAAATGACAATGTAAATGCTCCAAATCAAGATGCCAAGTGATCTAAAGCATGAATGTAAGTGACATAATGAGGCTTATGCAAAGACATGAAAACAACATGAAATCATACCCAACCCCAAGGGAGGGGTACAAGCCAATCTTCAGTTGGTGATCCCTTATTGCTCTTCAATGCCTTCAAAGCCCTAAGTGAATGAATGGATTTGATGAATGCCTGGAGGATGAATGTTGAGAGTTGTTGAAGTCTTCAAAGATCTGCTCTTTCGCTGCATATGAGGTTCCTGAAAACAAAATTCGGATCCCTTCTAATGAAGAAAGAGAGCTCTTATGTATGAAACCCTAGGTCTTAATTCCAACTTTTGGCCGACCTAGAGATTGAATATCCCGCCAATTTCTTGGGGTTAAGCTTTATTTTATGATTGGATCGTGCTCCTAAAATTTCAAGAAAAATGTTCGAGACCGTGTGCACTCTGGGCGCCATGGTCCCGGCAACTTTTCACCAAATTTTCAGGGCCGTCAAATATGATGATTTTAGAGAGAATCCCGAAGTTACAGGTGATTTTGAGATGTTTTGAGCCCCGAAATCAAGCCCCCAAGTCCAAAAGAAGGCCTAATTAGGGTTTTTGATTAGATGATGTATTGGAGGAATAAAATGAAAAGGGGCACACTTTAATGAAAGGGCTTGACTTTATGATGTGAAGGATGATGAAATAGGACCTTAGACCTAATTAATTTGATTAATTAAGTGTTAAAGGAAAAATGCAATGCAAAATGCAAATTGCGCCAAGGTGGGTGCTAAACTAGATGTGAAATTGTACTGCTTTAGCAAGTGCGTACAATTTACGATGCTACATTTAGCCCCCACTTTAGCGGTCATATGAGTACTACGTGCATATGCAAGCTAAAGTACAGGAAAGTAAACATTATTTGAAAAAGGATATATTCATAAGTTCGTCAAACGAAGCCCCCAGCAGTATCTGCAGTACACAGTTAAGAACCGCACCCTACAAAACACACGTTAGATCACAAAATCACCTAATGCTTACTAAGGAAGGTGATGAAATTTGTGAGTAGCTGTATGCCCCCCCTGTTTCGGCTTGCTTATTAGGGAGGTGAAACAGGGTAGCATGTTTACTTACAACAAATTGTGTGAACGATTAGTGATGAGAGATGTTCACTACAAAGGCCTCATCAGAGCACAATTTGGAGCATCAAGAGAGTAAGGGAACAAAAATATGATTCCTACGCAACAAACGATTCGAAAATTGCATCTCCCAAACTCAAGTTATGATGAAATGAGTGATTTAGGAAAAATTAGGGTTTAGAAAATAAAGTTAAAGGAATGAAAGTATATACCTTGAAAGTGACTATTGCATTTGTCACTTTGTCGATTCTGAGTATTGTTCATTGCAACAGAGCCCACACAGCCATCATCATGCCTTCATGATGACCGAAGCGTCCCGCGAGGATTGAGATCATGTGACAGGCCGTGATCGACGACGAGCCACTGGATGAGGTAAGTTGACTGAACTTTGACTTTCTGCATTTCTGTTGATTCTGATTTTTTGTGATCGAAAGCGGGCCCTGGAATCTGACCCTGGGTCCCACCAAGGGCGCCATGGTCCCTTCAGGGCGCCATGGTCCCTGTGGGGCGCCATGGTCCCAATCAGGACTCGGCGGGGGTCAACTTTTGATGTTCGTCAGTTTGTGTATTTGGCATACATGATTTTGATGATTGGTTACTGATTACATTGGTGTTTTTGTGTTGCAGGGTCTCCCATACATGAGAGAGCACACGGCGGGGCAGATTCTTCATAGTTTGCGAGATCAGATTCCCCATCTTACTTAGGCAGAGAGAGATACATTATCTATAGTAGGTTTGTGGTCTATGATTCTTATGTCGGCCATTCGATTTCATCCCGCGATGCTGATGGCACTCATGGAGCGATGGGATCCCGAAACATGCACATTCCAGCTTCCAGTAGGGGAGATGATGGTGACACTTGAGGATGTGTACCGCATTCTTCACCTACCGATCAGAGGAGCTACCGTGACATATGTGACCGATCGGTCGGCAGACGGTATACTGCATAGGGAGAGTCATGCCGAGTGAGACGAGAGGTCGTATCATAAAAAGATGGCTCTTACATCCTACAGGAGAGGTGCCCCTCATGAGACGTCTTATGATAGCCATCATTGCACTAGCTGTCTGCCCTAATGGGCGAGGTACACACATGCATGGGGGTCTCACATGGTGCATCAGGGCCATGGAGAGACATAGGAGAGTATACGCCTGGGGTCGGAGTATGCTTGTACATCTCTATCACGACCTCGAGGAGTATGTTTTCGGACAGGGTTACAGCTTGATGACATGCACACTTCTGCAGGTGGGGATATTTGAGCACTTTACATGCACCAGGCCTGTCGGCTATCCGATGAGTGCAGCTAGCGAGTGACCTAGGGTATTTGCTTATCCACTTACCAGCGAGTGGAGATTTGGAGATCTACTGTATTGGAGAGTGACATTTGACAGATTGACAGCTGAGGTGACCGTATGGAGACCCTATCTGCGGATGCATAGATGGGATGGGATGGAGAGACAGTTAGCATGTTTACAGAGGAACCGCCTACTGAGAGGGCGATATCCACATATCATAGTCCAATTCTACTTTGACCAAGTACGGAGGCAGTTTGGGCTAGAGCAATGTGTTCCAGCCGATGTGCCCATCTACACTCGACACTCATGAGTCCTTCCCAGACCCAGAGCAGTAGCGAGACCCACGATAGATGATATCGAGATCACAGATATAGAGGGGTCCGACCAGGATGTGGTCACTGATTATGCTGCAAACCCTGGAGCACAGCGCAGGTATCTCTCATGGTTTATGAGATCATACCTGGGGCCTATCTTTCCACCAGATCACCCGACAGGCCATCCAGGTCCATGGAGACATGGAGACTGAGATGAGGATCAGGGATCCAAATCGGAGGAGCTAGAGGAGGGAGAGGGTCATGAGGAGGCAGGAGGGCCTGATCCACCCATAGGAGATCAGCCTAGTGCCGAGGAGGAGGAAGGAGAGGAAGATGACATAGATAGAGATGATAATGAGGAGAACGAGGATGCAGATGAGGATGAGGATAGAGATGAGGAGGAGTCAGATGCAGCTCCCCATCATTCAGGAGATGATACCATAGCCTTAGATCCTCCCGTTATTCCCCAAAAGGGGGAACACGAGGCGATACGAAGACCTGTACCCATCGCGCACAGATCACTCGAGCGTGGGGAGCCTAGTAGTTCCCAATCACAGATGCTACCATATCACGATCCCTACTAGCGTGAGGGAGATCCAGGTATAGTAGGTTTATATTGATTGATTGATGTTTTGATGATATAAAATGGTACTAATACATGTTCTGTTCTACTGCTATAGCTAATGTGCAGGAGTGGCGTTCCCTGATCCAGCAGGCAGTGACAGATATTTCTACAACGATGCAGATCCCTAGTTCCTCACAGGTTGCTTATAGACCTCAAGGGAACGTGAGTCGGCATGATGATTTGTTTTCCCCATTTCAAGTACAGGTAGAGATATGGAGGGAGAGAGAGCGAGCTCTATTAGAGGACCTTCAGCGGGCATAGGGTGATCTAGCAGCAGCTCAGGCCGAGGCTACCTCGTATAGCGCGATCCTTATGGATAGGGATCGTAGGAGTTCTTCTCGGAGTCACTCATGATCTATATCATGCTATACGCCTATGGGTCCACCTGCACGGCCGAATCAGGAGGGAGCATCTAGTCGTCACTATCCAACCACCAGCCCTAGGGATAGGAGATGATCTTATGATGTAGGGTAGGTCACATTTTGGATGTATAGTGACCTACCTTTGTATATTGATCCACATATATATATATACATGCTTCTTTGTCTCAAACATGTTATCTTTAATGTCTAAAACAATGTGTATTTTGATTAAAGTTAATACATTTGGTAGATGTACATGTATGTTCTGAATTTAATTTCCATGTGATTGATTTCTCAATGCTCCATGATTAAATTGATACATGTGTGACTTAATTAAAATATTTGATCAAGTACTACATTGATGATAGGGAAGAAAATGTGTGTTAAGCCTAAGAATCATATAACTAATGTGATTTAATTTGAATTTAAACACAACATGACACGATTCAACTTAACACATAAAGACATTGTATAATATGCCAACATAATGAAAAATGTAAATCTTTTGCAATTTACATAAATGAATTCAAGACAAACCATAAAGTAAAGAAACATGCTTGTCAGGAAGCAATATAGATTAAACAAAACATCATTTAATTCTATTTGCTTTAACAAAGATATGCTAACATATTATCCAATTTTGAAGAAGTGAGAAAGGAAATAGATGAATGATAAGGAATGAGGAATTAAGCATAGTGTCTACGCAAGTGCATAGCATTTATAGGGTCTTTAAGAGATGTACCGTCTACACCCGCTATTTTATAAGCACCTGATCCATAATCTTCAATAACGATATACGGTCCAAGCCAATTAGGACTAAATTTTCCCTTTTCTTCAGGTAAGGCATTCACATTGCGCTGATTCTCATAGAGAACTAAGTCACCCACTGAGAAGGAATGTTGAATAACCTTATCATTATAGCTTCGTTGTAGAGTTTTGTGATACGCTTGAATATGCTCAAGAGCATTTATACGTTGTTCATCAAGCATGTCAAGCTATTGAAGTCTTTGTTCTCTATAAGCGTCATCATCTACTATACCTTTGAGAGAAACTCTAAGCGATGGAATCTCTAATTCTAAAGGCATAATAGCATCAGCACCATAAACAAGATTATAAGGGGTAGTTCCGGTAGCAATTCGTACACTCGTTCGGTAGGCCCAAAGAGCATAGATTAGCTGAGTACTCCAATCCTTACCATGCTTATTCACGGTTTTACGAAGAATTTGTTCAATTATCTTATTGGATGATTCGGCTTGACCATTTGATTGAGGATAGTATGGTGTAGAAAATCGATGTTTGATATGATACTTCTCGAGGAATTTCTTCACGTCCTTGTTCTTAAATGATGTCCCATTATCAGAGATTATAGTGGAAGGTATCCCAAATCGAGAAATAATGTTTTCTAGAAGGAATCGACAAATCACTTCAGCAGTAGTAGAGTGAAGGAGAATAGCTTCTACCCATTTTGTAAAGTAATCTGTTGCGGTTATAATGAAAGTATGTCCTTGAGATGAAGGAGGAGAGATTTTACCGATAAGATCCAGCCCCCATGCAGAGAAAGGCCAAGAAGCTACATGAGAACGAAGTTCTTGGGCAGGAGCATGAATCAAATTATTGTGTTGTTGACATTGATGACATTTCTTAACAAATGAAAAAGAATCCTGCTGCATAGTTTGCCAATAATATCCCATACGGAGTAACCTTTGAACCAAGGATTTGCCTCCAAAATGCCCCCCACAGGCACCTAAATGCGCCTCTTTAAGAGAAATAGGGATTTCCAATTTGTTAAGACAACGAAGGAGAAGACCGTTATAACCCCTTCGGTAAAGAACATTAGAAAGAATGATATATCTAGCGGACAGCTTGCGAATTCTAGCCCTAGTGTTCCTATTGGTGGAATCAGGAAAGGTACCATCGGTCAGGTATCTTACGATATGCAAATACCATTCATTTGAGTCTATAAAGTCACAACATGTCACCAAGCTAGAATCATCTACAATAGCTGGAGAAATAAGGTTGTGAATAACAAATTTAAGATCAACCACAGGGTCCTCTAAAGATACCAGAGAAGCCACACATGCCATTGCATCCGCATGTCGATTATCTTTTCGAGGAACAGGTTCCATGGTGTAAGAATCAATTTTTTGTAACAAAGAGATAGCAAGGTCTTTATATTGTGATAATTTGTCTTGTTTTGCTTGATATAGTCCTATTACTTGCCTTATAATCAGTTGAGAATCTCCAAAAATATGTATGTGTTTTATATTCAAAGCTAAGGTTGCCTTTATTCCTGCTATAAGAGCCTCATATTCAGCAATGTTATTGGTACATAGGAAATTGAGACGATAAGATAAGGGAATGGACTTCTTTGTAGGAGAAATTAGAACAACACCTGCCCCCGATCCCGTACGACACTTAGAGCCATCAAAGTATAACTCCCAAGTTTCATCTTTCTCTATACAAAGGATGAAGTCGTCAGGAAAAGACTCAGGGTTAGGGAAGGAGAAAGGTGAAGGGGCCTCAACTAGGTGATCGGTCAACGCTTGCCCTTTAATTTCTCTTTGTGAAACAAATTTAAGGTCAAATTCAGTTAACATCATAACCCACTTAGCTAGGCATCCTGATAAATCAGTTTTAGAGAAAAGATGCTTCAACGGATCAAACTTTACCATGACATGGACTTTTGAATTTAAAAGATAATGTCTCAATTTCTGAGTCGCAAACACCAAGGCCAAGCATTGTCTTTCTATCGCAGAATATCGGGTCTCATAATCAAGTAAGGTACAACTTATATAATAAACCGGACACTCCTTACCATCTTTATCATGTTGTGCCAATAATGCTGCAAGAGCATGAGAGGAAGCAGCTGTATAAAGAAGGAAGGGTTTAGAAGGTTCGGCAGGTTGAAGGATAGGAGGATTAGCCAAATACACTTTTAAATCTTCAAATGCTTGCTGACAATCTTCATTCCATTGAAAAGTGATATTCTTTTTGAGAAGTTGAGTAAAAGGAAAAGTATGATCCGCAAGTTGAGATACAAACCTACGAATAGCTTGAATCTTTCCTTGTAAGCTTTTGAGTTGAGACACATTTCTAGGAGGTTGCATGTTGACAATAGCATCTATTTTCTTAGTATCCACCTCAATCCCACGATGTGAAACTATGAATCCTAATAGTTTTCCACTATCCACACCAAAAACACATTTTCGGGGATTCAAGCGCATGTGATATTTATGAATCCTTTCAAAGATTTGACGAAGGATCTTAATGTGATCTATGCAGAGAATGGATTTGGCTAAAACATCATCAACATAATCTTCTAAAATCTTATGCATGTAATCGTGAAAGATAAGGGTCATCGCTCGTTGATAAGTTGCGTCGGTGTTTTTAAGTTTGAAAGGCACCATTACCCAACAAAACGTACCCCAAGGAGTGGTGAAAGTAGTTTTGAATTGATCTTGAGGATTAATGAAGATTTGATTGTATCTTGAAAAACCATCCATGAAGGATAACAAAGCATGTCCTGCTGTAGAATCAACTATCATGTCAATGTTTGGGAGGGGAAAATCATCTTTCAAAGAAGCTTTATTTAAATCTCGAAAGTCACTACACATTCTTATTTTATTATCTAATTTAGCCACAGCGACAATATTTGAAATCCATGGGGAATAATCGATAGGGCGGATAAATCCAGCCTCCAATAATTTTTCAATCTCAGCCTTAACAAGCAAAGCCACCTTAGGATTCATTTTTTGGATCTTTTGTTTCACCGGCTTAGCATCAGGAACTAAGACAATATTTATGAGTGACAATCTTAGGATCTATACCAGGCATGTTAGAATATGTCCAAGCAAAGATCTCAGGGAATTCACGCAATAAATCTTCATATTGTTTTTATTCCTCTTCGTCCAGACATTTCCCAATTTTAATAACTTTTTCTTCATTGCCGGAATCCATCTTAACATCAGTGGTGTCGCTTATAAGAAGATTACTTTGTTGAGGAGTATCCTTTAACTGAGGAAATTCTTTCACAATCTCATCGTTATCAGTCTCTTTTCCAAAATAGGCTTCAGTGTTCAAACAATAAGGGAATCCCCTATTGTGATGATAACGAGGAAGAGTATCATATGCTCCTAAAAACTCAGCTAAAGCATCATCGGTAGGAAAAACATCCAATGCACAGGTATACGAAGGATCAATATACTTAGGGTGTCTCATTGGTAGAGATGTAGAAATAACATTAACACTAATACATGGTCTTCTAGAAGCTTTAGTGCGCTTGCAGGGATTATAACCAAGTCCAAAGGCATAATCATAAAGATTATTCTCTAGAGGAACTTTTATTCCTTGTTCGTGAGCGCCACAGCCATTTCCATTATACCCATGCTTAGCTAGAATACGAAAACCATGACCATAACGATCAACCATTTCAGAAAGAGAAGGTGGTTTTTCATAAGACAAAGAATCAAACCCTTCAGAATTGGAAGTGTGAGGAGAAGAAGTTTGAGAAGCGGCCACGAAGTTATTACTCATAGGCTCAGGTAATGTTGATTGATTTTTAGCTTCTTCCTTCTTTTCAGCTTTAAGCTCTCTAGAAGGAACCTTATATTCACCTACAAAGGTAGGATTAAAATCAAGAGATCCCCAATCGTCTTCTGCGAGAACCTTCTCAGGATCAAGGTCCTTCTTATGTGTAGATTCAAGTCAAGAAGAATCTTCTTCAGGAGCTCCAGACTCATCCAAAGAATTTCGATCATCAGAGAGCGAGGATTCATCGATAGGTATCTTGTTTAAAGAGTCATCACTAGACGAGGAAGGCTTAGAAGAACCCCCTTTGGAAGTAGATGTTTGTAAACAAGCTTGGAAATTAGTATCACCTATCAAGGTATATGTTTTATTATTATAAATAAATTTAACTTGTCTATGCAATGTAGAGGGGACCGCTTGCATACTATGAATCCAAGGTGTAGACACCTAAAAATGGTCAACGCTTGCGAGGTCATACTTTAACATTTGCGCATTGCCTCATTTTAGGTTTTTGCGTCGCATTAACATTTCTCCTATGTCACGCACTTGGTTTTTATCATTTGCGAGCATCAAGTCATTCTTCTACATTCTTCATTCGGTCTCGCTTTCAAATTTGGTCTTGTTGACAACACTATCCAGTCATGATTTTAATCGATCTTATCCTATTGCATCAATGTGCGTGCTTATTTGTCATCATTTTGGACATCGTCAATCCTAATTAGGGTTTTGTCCTCCTATCAATCTTGCGATCGATTTGTCATTGATCGTTATCCTCTTATCAATCTTGTCGATTTATCATCAATCCTTCAATCTTGTCGTTTAACGATCGATTTATCATCGGTCGTTGTCATGTTCGATCTTGTCATTTTGCGATCAATTCGTCATTGATCGTGGTCATTTTCAATCCTGTCATTTTGCAATCTATTGATCATCATCTCTTGTCATCTTGTTCGATCTTGTCATTTTGCAATCAATTTGTTATCGATCATTGTCTGTCTCAATTATGTCAATTTGGATCAATTTGTCATTGTTCCTCATCAATTGGTGCATTTATCAAATCATTTATCACATTGGTCATTTATCAATCCAAAATCAAATCATGATCGAGTCAATTATCTTTCATCAAGACCTAATTCATCTTCTAGGGTTTTGTGATTTCATCATTTAACCTGGTTTGTCATTTCTTCTTCTAGGATTAATAAATTATTTATTTATCCTAAGTCTTCTCATTGCAATTAAATGTTCATTTAATTGGCTAATTATTCCTCTTTGTGAATTAATTAATAAATGACAAATTATTAATTAATTCACCTAATTTCTAATTTCATTATTTCCTAATTTCCTATTTTCCCAATTTTCTAATTTTCCTAATTTCTAATTCAATTCTCTCCTATTTTTCTCCTAAATTCATGGAAATGACTTGTCAATTTGTCATAAATTTGTCATAATTGACAATCAATCAATTTTGACATAGAAGTTGTCATAATTTGTCATAAATTATCAATCAACAAATTTTGCATAGAAGGTGCATAATTTGTCATAACATGTCATAATTTTGCTATTCTTGATTTGAATTTACATTTGAATCACTATCATGCTAATTTGTTCATCTCTCCAATTCTTCTATAAATTGGATGATCTTCATCAATCAAGGTTAATTGGTAATTGGTAATTTGGTAATTGGGAATTGATAATCAGGCTATCAAATCTAAGCTTCTAGTACTCTTGGTCAAGAATCCCGTCTACTTGCTTTCAATTGTGTGTGCACTTGTAGGTGAGATCCACAACCATTTGAAGAGGAAAGAAGAACAATGGAGCCGCATGGAAGGAGCATTCAAATCGTCATCCGGTTTGCATAATATTTAGTTTTGTATGCTTCGTTTTCATGTCTCTATTGAATGTGTCTTAGGATAGATTCATTGCAATGAATGCATTTGTGATTGATGATTATGTTTATATCTCTTTTGTGATGATTTCCTATTTCCTAACGTACACAAGGTCTCCCTAATAGCAAGTTGTATGTTAGATTTCCCGACATAACATGGATAGGAGTAGGCAAAGTAACAAGCCCCACTGTGACGGGTAAGGTGATAGTACCTAATGAAGTTTTAGCCACATTATCAAAGCCTCAAATAGGATGAGAGTCAGGCTCAATTAGGGATGTATCCACATCCATCTTATGCAAAAGATCAATGCTACACACATTAAGACCAGAGCCATTATCTACTAGTGTTCGTCTTATAGCAATATCATTTATGATAACCACAATCATCAAGGGATCATATTGATGTTGAATTTCACTAGTGGGCAACTCATCTTGAGTAAACACAATATGAGCTTTAGGATTCATCACAGAGTTAACCAAAGACACTATATTACTAGATGTATTCGGTGGAGGAACATTCAAATCTTTCAAAGCATCTTGTAACATTTCGTGATGAGCAGAAGAAGTTTGAATCAAATCCCAAAGGGATATCTTAGTAGGGGTAGCTTTAAGTTGTTCTATGAGATCATATTCCTTACTAAGAACTTGTGAAATGCGTGGAGCTTGCGGAAGAATTGGTTGAGGATTCGGAAGAGAAACTGGAGTAACCGGAGGAGGATTAGGTTGCCTATTATTTCTAGTATGATAAGTATGGGCAATGGCATGATAACTCTCTCTAGTTAATTGCTTGGCATAATTATAAGGACTTATAGGTTTTCTTCCTTGCACAGTGATGATAGGTTTATTTGGAGTAAGAAAGGAATCATACCTCCCTTGGACAGTAAGGAGAGGTGATTTAGGAACTTGAAAGGTGGGAGAAGGACAAGCACCTTGACTTCAAAGAGAGGCTTATTATGCTCATTCAGGTTTATCATGTTAACTAATTTAGAAGTTTTGTTTTTGTTTAGAGATTTCGATAAAGCCACAAAGTCATCAAGAGCATCATCCAACAAAGCATGATCATATCTATTAAAAGGTTTATCCTTTGATTCAAAAGGAGACATCTCCTCGTAGAGGGGATTATTGAAAACAACCATGTTACTAGATTCAGTGGAAGAGTTGATAGGAATGTACCCTTGGGAGGAATCATTCAACTTATCTTTCTCATCACAACGAAATGGCATAGTAACAAGGTTTATGAGTTTTTGGTAAAACGAAGGTTTGGCCTCTTTAGGATTCAAAAAATCATCTAAAGCTTCATCTAATTCATCTTGGCTATACTCATAATCGGCATAATTGCATACATCATCATAAATATGAACATCTTGCAAATAAAAATCCGACATTTTGAAATAAAAGTTGCATAAAACTGAGACACACAATGCAAAGAAACAAAGAAACACACTCTCTTTTTTTTTCTTTTTTTGAAAATGAAACTTAAATGAAACACACTAAATCTAGATCTAGATCTAACAAATGCAATGCGAGAGAAAGAAATAATTCGATTCACGTCGGGTTCACCAAAATGTGTGGGGGAAAAAGCGAGACTAGGCCAACATGTCCTAATCCTACCTTTTGTCACACACTATGGAATATGAAAGAGCCTAGAGGTATCGCACAATTGGCTACTTCTTTTTGGTGAAAGAGAGAGCCACGAGCTACCTATTAGGGTTTCTATTCCTTTGTTGTAATTGAAAGGTAAGATTATGCAAGTTCAATTCCTAACCCTAAAATGTAAGTATGAACTAATAACAAGATTGCATAATTGAACTTAAACAATGGAAAGCTACAAAAATAAGGACAAGATAAGAATGCAGATGCATACCCGGAGTCAAAATCTAAGTGAAAATGTTCGGGACGGGGGCGCGGGCACCACTGTCCTGATTCTGCACCTGAAACTGCACCTGAAACTACCACTTTGTAATCTGGAAAACTGTCGGAAATGCTAAAAATTGTTGTCTGTCAGGAGGACCAGGGCCCCTGTCCCAGGGACCAGGGCGCCTAGCGCCCCTGTCCTGGAAGGACTAGGGTGCCCCACACCCCTATCCTGGTCTTCTGCTCTGAAACTTGGTGTATGGTTCTGTCTCCGTCTGCTTCTTTCGGATCTGCAACTTGCGGCGTCGTCTAAATCCCAAAATATGCACTTATATCTGAAAAAGGTGTTTGGGCAGCTATATAGGGTTTTGCCTTAGTCAAACCCCCGCTTCGGTGATTTCCACCTCCACGAATAGCCAAGTTGTATTGTAAAAGTAATGTGTGTGCAGACCTTGTGTGTGTGCAAGATCTAAAATGCAAGTAAGCAAACTAGAGCAACCTAGAAAGTAAACCCTAATTGCTTGTAAATGACAATGTAAATGCTCCAAATCAAGATGCCAAGTGATCTAAAGCATGAATGTAAGTGACATAATGAGGCTTATGCAAAGACATGAAAACAACATGAAATCATACCCAACCCCAAGGGAGGGGTACAAGCCAATCTTCAGTCGGTGATCCCTTATTGATCTTCAATGCCTTCAAAGCCCTAAGTGAATGAATGGATTTGATGAATGCCTGGAGGATGAATGTTGAGAGTTGTTGAAGTCTTCAAAGATCTGCTCTTTCGCTGCATATGAGGTTCCTGAAAACAAAATCCAGATCCCTTCTAATGAAGAAAGAGAGCTCTTATGTATGAAACCCTAGGTCTTAATTCCAACTTTTGGCCGACCTAGAGATTGAATATCCCGCCAATTTCTTGGGGTTAAGCTTTATTTTATGATTGGATCGTGCTCCTAAAATTTTGAGAAAAATGTCCGAGACCGTGTGCACTCCGGGCGCCTTGGTCCCGACAACTTTTCACCAAATTTTCAGGGCCGTCAGATATGATGGTTTTAGAGAGAATCCCGAAGTTACAGGTGATTTCGAGATGTTTTGACCCCCGAAATCAAGCCCCCAAGTCCAAAAGAAGGCGTAATTAGGGTTTTTGATTAGATGATGTATTGGAGGAATAAAATGAAAAGGGGCACACTTTAATGAAAGGGCCCGACTTTATGATGTGAAGGATGATGAAATAGGACCTTAGACCTAATTAATTTGATTAATTAAGTGCTAAAGGAGAAATGCAATGCAAAATGCAAATTGCACCATGGCGGGTGCTAAACTAGATGTGAAATTGTACTGCTTTAGCAAGTGCGTACAATTTACGATGCTACATGCCCATTATCCACCCTGAACTCATCGAATGGAACCAACCAAATCCCCCATGTCTTGACTTCTTCCAAAACGATGAGGCCATCATTGACTTTTTGGAATTAAGGGATAACCTACTAAGCGGGCATCACAAAGTTGGATTCGCCATTGAACTTAATAGCACATCATACTTTGGGGCGGATGCCAAACCTTTCAGCTGCAAAAATATAACAATAAAACATGGATCTTCCAGTGAAAACCAAACCGTGGCGCTGTTTGATCCAAAAGAGCATATCCAATGGTGAAAATCTCTCTGAGGCGCCTGAGGATGAAGGGTTTGACATTCTCCCTACTAGTACACAACAGGAACGATCAACGATTCTCATCGAGGAAACCAAAGAGTACAATGTGGGGACTCCTGAAAATCCTCATCTCATACATCTGGCATCTCTTCTCACTCCAAAGGAACAACCTAAGTTTATAGAGTTCTTCCAGAAGCGTCAGATCAACTTTGCATGGTCATATGCAGACATGCCTGGGCTTGATCCTGATTTAGTCATGCATCACGTTACCGTAGCAGAAGGAGCCAAGCCTGTCAAGCAAAAACTTCGTAAGATACATCCTCAGATTGCAGTATTAGTCAAAACAGAACTCAAGAAACTCCTAGATGTTGGTTTCATTAGACCAATTGATAATGTAGAATGGATCTCCAATATTGTGCCTGTCGGCAAACCAAAAGGGGGCATCCGCATTTGTACTGACTTCAGAGATCTGAATAAGGCCTGTCCTAAGGATGACTTCCCCCTTCCAAATATCGACATCATAGTGGATCTGACAGTAGGACATACCATGCTTTCACTCATTGATGACTTTTCAGGATACAATCAGATAAAGATCGCACCAGAAGATCAACATAAGACAACCTTCACATGTCCATGGGGCACATATTGCTAGAATGTAATGCCTTTCAGTCTAAAGAATGCAGGAGCGACCTATCAAAGAGCAATGACCACCATCTTCCATGACATGATGCATACTATGATGGAAGATTATGTGGATGACTTACTAGCAAAATCACTCACCAGAGAAGGGCATCTCCATATCTTAGATAAAATCTTTGATAGACTGGAACAATACCATGTTCGACTCAACCCCAAGAAATGTGTCTTTGGAGTAACCTCTGGGAAACTTCTAGGATACATTGTCTCAAGCAAAGGCATTAAGGTCGACCCAGCAAAGGTAAAAGCAATCCTGGACATGCCACCACCAAAGAATATCAGTCAGCTAAGGACATTACAAGGGCGACTTCAATCCATCTGAAGATTCATTGCACAATTGGCTGATAAGTGTCACCCCTTCACATACCTGCTACACAAGAACATCCACTTTCAGTGGGATGACCGATGCCAACAAGCATTTCAGATGCTTAAAGACTATCTCATGAATCCACCATTGTTGATGCCACCAGATCCAAGTAGACTATTGTTACTCTATATCTCAGCAACAAGTACAGCATTGGGTGTACTACTGGCACAACATAATGCAGAAGGAAAAGAGTGTGTTGTTTACTACATTTCTCGCACACTGGTGGGCTATGAACTCAATTACACCCCTATTGAACGAGCTTGCCTAGCAGTAATCTTAGCAGCCACTAAACTAAGGCACTATCTGTTAACACACAAGGTACAACTCATTGCAAAGATTGATCCACTCAAGTATTTACTCAGCAAAGCAGCATTGACAGGCCGCTTGGCCAAATGGGTGATGATTCTAAGTGAATTTGACATCGAGTATGTAGACTGTAAAGCTATCAAAGGGCAGGTTATTGCAAATCAATTGGCTGATGCACCTCTCATAGATGATCATCCTCTCATTTCCAATTTTCTAGACGAAGAGATATTCATGATTACAATAGCACAACCATGGAAACTATACTTCAATGGTTCGTACACTAGGCATGGCTCGGGGGCAGGCATTCTGTTTATCACACCTCAAGGTGACAGCATCCCGAAGTCTTATAGGCTCACATTTCCATGCACCAACAACATTGCAGAGTATGAGGCCTTGATCATGGGACTCAGGTTAGCCGTACAATGGAAATTACAAGAACTACAAGTATATGGCAACTCCCAACTGGTCATTCGACAAGCAACAGATGAATATCAAACCAAAGATGATAAACTCATGCCATATAAGCAAATGGTGGACACTCTAAAGACATCATTTACTACTATCACTTTTGAGCAAATACCAAGAGATCAGAATCGAGCTGCTGACGCCATGGCTACCATCACATCTCTCTTAGATCTTCCACAGAATTCAACATGCTACGAGTTCTTGGTAGAACAGCTTTGGATCCCTGCTTATGATATCCCCGAATCCGAGATGATATGTCACCTTGTCAGTTCTAAATCCCCATGGTATGGTGAATTCTACACCTATCTCCATGACCACACCCTTCCTTCCAACCAATAGAATAACCAACGTAAAACCTTCATTTGCCAAACTGCTCGATATACCATTATTGCCGAAACCCTATACTGACGCGGTCTTGATGGTACTCTCCTTTGATGTCTGGAACAAGGTGAGATAACAAAGGCTTTGGAAGAAGTCCATGAGGGAATTTGCGGGACTCACTCGAGTGGTCCATCACTAGCCAAGAAACTCCTGCGCAATGGATACTATTGGCCATCCATGGAAAAAGATTCCTAGTACTTTGTCAGAAAATGCAAGAAATGTCAAGTTCATGGCGACCTGATACATGCACCAACCCAGGAACTGCAACCAATCACAACACCATGGCCTTTTTGTCAATGGGGCCTTGACCTTGTGGGTAAAATCCATCCATCTTCATCCAATGGCCATAAATTCATTATTACCGCCACCGAATACTTCACAAAGTGGATCGAAGCTGTTCCACTTACCCAAGTCACCGGCAAGCAGATCGCCTCCTTCATCCTCAACTACATCATCTGCCGGTATGGTGTGCCCATGTCCATCATCACGGATAACGGTCTTCCTTTCAAAAATCAGGATGTCCATGAACTTTGTGAGAAATTTCACATCCAACATTGCTTTTCCACTCCCTACTACCCACAAGGCAATGGTCAGGCCGAAGCATCCAATAAAAATATATTGAGGATCCTAAAGAAGACAGTCAATGATGCCGGTCATGATTGGCATGTTCAACTGAATCTAGCACTATGGGCATATCAAACTAGCATTCGAACCCCTATGGGCGCAACTCCCTACTCATTAGTCTATGGTACAGAAGCTATCTTGCCTATTGAGGTTGAGATACCATCATTATGAGTTTCCTTGCACAATCTCATCGATGATGAAGCATATAGAGTATCCCATCTTCAGGACTTAGAGTTACTTGACGAGAAGCGACAAGCTGCATACAATCATCTCAAAGCCTATCAGCAGCACATGAGCAGAAGCTACAATCACCGAGTTAGATCTCGTACCTTTGAGGTAGGTGATCTTGTTCTACAAGGGAATCCTCGCAACCAACCAAACAGAGAACATCAAGGCAAGTTTGAATCAAACTGGCTGGGCCCATATGTTGTCACTGCTGTGTTCGGGTCCGGGGCATATCAGTTGGCTACATCAGAAGGAGAACCGCTTGCAGATCCAATCAACAGCATGCACCTAAAATGGTTTTATACCTAAGTTGTACAGAGCATCAGGCTCCCCTGCATACCAGAAAATACCAAAAACATTCAGAAAAAATGTCCTGAAGAAAATACAAAAACATTCAAAAAAGTAAAGAAAAATCATGCATCCAAACGGTGAAAAACCACTCCGGTGGAACCTTGGGTAAGTACGATGGTGAAAACCTGGCAAACAGGCGCCACTCGTAAAGGCTATGACTCCATTGTCTTTCAAGCTCATTGTGATCACATTCATACACACATCCATCCATCCCAAAAACCATGGCTTGTTATTCGTCTGCAATTATGATAGTACTCCATACATCTTGCATCCCGCTTTTTCATAGTCATGTCTAAAACTGGGGGCAATGCCCTTAACATATTGATGGAAGTGGGTTCTACATTGACTTATGATTCATTAAGTTCTTCATTCCAAGCAATCATCAAAATACCAAAAACATTGGAAAATGTCTCAACAAAATACCAAAAACATTCAAAACAATACAAAATCCAAAAACATCGACAAACCATTGAAAAATCACACAAAAACATGGCAACACCTTGCACATACTCATCCATGCAGATACCAAAACAAACATTGACAAAATACTCACACGATGACCACTTATCAATCAAACCACACAATCAACATCAACACTCAAAATTGTCTTCCACAAGGATGCATCCTTCCTTACCAAAACAAAGACAAAAGTGACGTTTTCTTTGACAAGAAAATTATGTTAAGCTATCAAATACTGGGTTGGTTTGTGAGTACAATCATTCGTTTATCTGTATCGGGATCTTTCAGCATTGTTTTGTATTGTTTGCGCATTATTTCTGATGAAGTTATGGGGCACCTCGACCATATGAGCATGAACCATTACCAAGGATCCATATTCTTTATTCTTTATGTATATACTATTTGTTTACAGGTACAATGCTCTTTCTTTGATTCCTCCTACCTCATCCAAACTGGATAAAGGTTTTTATCTCTTAGTACGATATGCACTTGTCTTGGGATATGATCAACCTAAGATCAAGGAGGATGATCCAAGTCATGCATGAACAAAGATAATCCTTGTCTATTCTGCAAGCAATACTCTGGTCAACTTGACCCTTATATCAAGTCGTTTGTATTAACTTGCTATATCAAATCCATGAAAGGAATACTCAGGTCATCTTGAATCATTATGTCAAGATGCTTGTATTCTCTTCCAACATTTTAAAGCTCAATGATGAAAATAGAGCACTATGGATCGTCATTTCATCTCATCTGGTTATATCTTGCATTCCGTTGCATATCATCCATTCACTCATTCATGTCTAGGATTTTTATGCAAATAGTGACCATTAAAAACTGGTCTTGGATACAATCACGACCGAGTACTCTGATACATCATCAATGCATCATGCAAAGTCTCAAAAACCTTGCATTCCTCATGGTCATATCATCATCGCATTTAGTTGCATCTTGCATTAAGTACATTCACGTCATTTTAACTTACATTGCATATAGTTCATTTTTGACATTAGTTTTCATTATACATTTGCATCATTGCATCAATCATAAATGATTAGATTCATTCATGGGATCAAATTGTCTTTGATTATATTAAGCCATTTACTATGCATTCCTTTAGTGACAGTTATCCATTACCATTTATTATTGTATACATTCATTTATCCATTTAGTTAAAAAGTACATTCATTCATCCATTAACTAAGTATCCTATTATACTCATTTTAGGATTCATTCACATTTCATTCATTTATCCTTTTTTTAATTGCATTAAGGTGCAGTTATTAAAACATTAGTTATAGTATCATCACATTATCATATTTAAGCATTTAGATTCATAAGTCCATTTGTTTACAAAACATTGGTTCTTAACATTTTATATCCATTATGCATATGCATTCATTTAAACATTATCATATAAACATTTGTACTTTACATTTTGTTTATCCATATTTATTCATCTAAAAACATCTAGATGCATATCCATACATAACATCATTCATTCGACCATTGCATTAACATCATCACATAAATCATCTTATCATTATATCAAAATAGGAAACACCAAAATCCTGTTCATAAATCATCACAAGCATACATCATCATCATGACATTACATACATAAAAAGCATTACATCAAAAATCAAACAAATCATACATATATAAACCTGCATTCATATGTCAGTATCATCATAAACACATGCATAAAAGAAACATCTCATCAAATGCATACATATACACATATCCATCTAAGCCATAACTCATCATCCTGCATAAACATCCATACATAAATCAAATGCATATCATCAAAATATGGGATCTCCTCATATATCTCATCTCATATATCAGAGTATAATGAAGTCTACAAAAATTGGCTACCAAGAGCCATCCAAGATACAGTCCAAAGAATAAAAACAATGATACAAATACATATATGCATGAAGGCTCTCTCAAATGCCACTCTAGCCAGATGTTGTCCCAACACCTTCCCCTACTCCACCACTGGTGCCTACACCACGTGATCCATCTCTCTATGGAGGCCTCATCGAACCACCACTCCCTCCTGCATCTCCTGATCTCTCCCTCCGCAGCGGACCCATCACACCCCCACTGCTCTGCATCCTCTGTGATCGCTCTGATCTAGCCTGCCGCATCTGCGAATAGCTAAGAGCTCACTGACTAACTGGCACCACCTGCTCATATAAACCTCGCCAGTACTCTATATCAGCCTGTGCTCATCGCATCTCCCTCATAACCTCCCCTGTAGGCCCCTGTGCTCCTACTCCAATCCGCACTCTCTCCTGTAGCTCTGCCAGTTTCTCCACTACACTATCTCTCTCCCGCAGCACCACTGTCAGCTCTGACTCCCGTGCAAATAACTGCACATCCCTAGTTGCCACCTCTGCCTCCAAATCCTCTATCCGCATCTGCAAGCGTACTATCACATGATCCTATAGATCTCCAGTAGCTCCCTCCCCGGTATCCATAGCTGCCTCCCCTGCACCACCCTCTCCAGTAATCCCCTCCCCTCTATCCATCGGGATCTCCCTCTCCATCCCCCTCCCACTCAGCTGAACTCCTCCCTATATCAATGGTCCCTGTGATATTTGTAGAGGCAGTCCACCTCTCCCTCTCTGCTGACTCCGCATCCCCAATCCTCCTCCACCTCCTCCATCTCCTCCTCCACCTCCTCCACCTCCTCCATCTCCTCCTCCACCTCCTCCATCTCCTCCACCACCTCCTCCATCTCCTCCAACTCCAACTCCTCCTCCTCGACCTCCTGCCCTCCTCCGTCTCCGTCCCCTCTCATCCTCAAAAGTTGGGATTGGCTCTACTGGATCCGATATCCATGGGATCGGGTGCATTGCTCGGTACTACGTGTACTCATCTGTCACACCTGCATCAACGACCCTCAGTCATATGTCCCATGGCCTCACCTACAGTGTCCGAAACTTTGCCAGTGCCTGATCATATGGTAGCACTGGACCCCATGCATACCTCTCCCGAATCACCCACGCATACTCTCCTGATCCACTGGGCAGTCCCTGCTTCCGTCCAAACTGCCTCATCACTCATCCGAGCACCTGTCTCTCCACATGGTAGGAGGTCCTCCCAATGAGGAATCGGGTCATAAAAACGTAAGGCAGTGCCTCTGCATCATCATCCCATGGCTCACACTCCAAGTATGGCCGCCATATCACTGCATCCAGGTTGTCCAACGCCCGCCGCCACCACTCTAACTTCCCCAAGTGGGGCTGACTCATCATGTCGCTGTACATAAACATGTACGGCTAATCTACTGCACAGAATCTAAGACTCACTGGTCGAGTCACTGGTAGGTGCTCCCAAGCCCAAATTTGCAGCAGCGTCATGCCCACTGCTAAGGAACCCCTCCCCCGGTACACCACCTCATGGAGCTCCTGGTACATGTGTGCCAACACGCATGACTCCCATGCAAATCGGGTCCCCTCGGTCATCATCATCTCGATAACCTGCCCCCATCCCATGGCCAAACCATGTGAATGCCTGTCTGGACACAGCAGTCCTCCCACAATACCTGACAAAACTACTGGTAGAGGCTCATATAATGCCGCTATATCCTCCCAAGAAACGGAGCCATCATCAATATAAACGTCCTCATCAAAAATCCTCTGCACCGCAAGAGTCCCCCAGGATCTGTCGTATGTGACCAGCTCCCCTCGAATCGGAATCAGCAGGATGTGCCACACATCCTCTAGGGTCACTGTCATCTCCCCCTATGCCAAATGGAAGGTGGACATCTCGCTGTGCCACCGCTCTGCTAGTGCTGTGATCAATCCGTGATTCATACAAATCACGGGCATGTGCATCACCTCATATAGACCAGTCGTGACAATGCAGTCTATCTCTTCTTGTGTCAATCGGTCCCGCAACCCCTGTGTCGCAGGATGTCACTCATGTAACTACAACACGCACAGCTCCTCCTGCACATGGGCATCCATCAATCACCATCAGTTGTTTTGTTTTCAAACTTTCTTAAGTTTAAACCTAGACTATCAACAGATACTTTGATCAAGTATCTTCAGGTCTCAACAGATAAGTAATCATGGCCACCTAGACTTCAATGGGCATTTATCCTAACAAATGACCTAAGTCTCATCAGGCTGCTATGGTTCAAAACAACTCCCACTTCACATTGCCATCCATCCATCATTGGCATCGGGGAATTAGTCTTCATCCAAACTGGGGCATCTCTTTATCCTAAGGCAAAAGCGCTATTTTACCAACAAAAGCGCTAGTTTCTCAACAATAGCGCTACAACCCTAACAAAAGCGCTCAATTAAGCCCTCAATAGCGCCCAAACTTGCCTACAATAGCGCTACAACAAAATAAATGCACTCAAACAATGGGGCAATAGCGCCATTGCGGTGCAGTAGCGCTAGTTTATGGAGCAAAAGCGCCAAAACTGTAGTTCCAGCACTCTTGCTCTGACTTGACTTGGACTCAGCTAAAAACCTATCCAAAATGCATAAAAATTAAATTTTCGAATTTGCGTACAGCTGGTCCATAGTCGTCTGGGCGATGAAACCGTCGAACTCGCTCAAATCTGTGCTCGGTGATCGGAATCGGCATCCTGACTACTACTCGCTCCTCCAAATGTCCCTATCAGAGCTCTGATTTTTAAATGGTCATGGTCACAAATGATCCTGTTTTCACCCCTTTCACCCCATTTATACCCTTCGCCGTCACCGTAACTCCCCCCCACTCATCGCTGTGGTCCCCGTGAACTTCCCGAGCCCCCCATTTCTCCATTTTTCCCCCGTTCTTTTCTATTTTTCACCCGTATGCCTAACTTCTTCTCTTCTACCACCGTGCCAATTTTCATTCTTTTTTGAGAGATCGCCCGATTTTTTAAAATTTTTCGGCCCATCTCTCGAGAGGGCATGCCACCCATTAAATTTACATTTTATGGGGCATTTCTTCACACCAGTTTTTCTTTCTTTGAAACGACGCGATAAACCGCACAGTCTCAAAGAGGGGCAAATGTAGTCACACAAATCTGTCCAGCTTAATTAAATAAATTTTCGCTATTTATTTGATTAAAAATCCACTAGCCATCAATTAATTAAATTAATATTTAATTAATTCATCCCCAAACATTCTTCTATTAATTAAATAAATTATTCAATTTATTTTAATTAATTCATTAAATCAAATTCCAATCAATTAAATAAATAAAATCTATTTATTTAATTAAATCCCCCTATTCCTCTTTTAAATAAATTAAATGAAACATTTATTTAAATCATTATCCCCCCCCACTTGCATTTTCCTACAAATGCAACTTGTACACATTTATTGAAATAAATGAATTTTTATTTTTAATAAAATCCTATTTTCCCTCACCCACCAAACCCACTTGCAAGTCTAATTCCCTTCTAGATTCTTCTAACCCCTTCCTAATTAGCCTAATCCATCCCCTAATTATTGTCACATTCCTAAGCAAAATGGAGTCACTTCTCAAAGACTCCAAAGTCTTTGAAAAGCATTTAATGCTTTGTGTGCTCAACAAATTAACCCCCAAAGTCTTCCAAGACCACTAATGGCTCTTACATGACCATTTATGGCTCTTACATAACCATTTATGGTTATTTCAAACTTATCCCCCTAAACATTTATTGTTTTGACCATATTCATCCATTTCACATTTGCACAAGAGTTTATCCATTGGATAAAAGCTTTATTCTTTGAATAAAGAGTTTATTCATTCAACCAACCTTGACCTTAGCTCCCAAAGTCATGTCAAGCATTTAATGCTTATTCCCTCCCCTCTCAACCTATCTCACATTGACACTTGTCATCCTGGGATTGGGTTGAAAGCCCTCACATGGATTTGAAATCATTCAATCGTGACCCTTGTTGAGATTGCTCAATCTCAACCATCCATTGCTCCATTTTTCCTATAAATAGAGCCCATTTCTTCATAATCTAGATCTTGAAAACTTGTATGCATTTAAGCTATAGGCATTTTAAGAGAGCATTTTAGCATAATTATCTCATGTATTGTCATCTTGGATAAAATAAATCATTTTAGTATCAATAGCTTAGTATTAGCTTTTCATTTCAAATTTGAAGCACAATACTACAATCTCAATCCTCCATAAGCATCCATAGTGCAAAAAGCTGCTGAGAGCTACACTATTTTGGAACTTGGAGAGGAGAGGAACAAGGGAGAAGGAGCTAAGAACATGATAAGAGGCATTTGGAGATGCCTCATTATCTTTGTTTCATTAGTTAGATATATTAGCATGATTTTAGTGTCTCTCTTGATATGCCTATTTAGATTAGTTTTTGATTGAATAACACTAACGGTTTCTTGTGTGTTTTTGTGTTGTTTATCTTAGACTAAACTTGTCCATTTTGTAGAGCATCAGTTGGTATAGCCATAATGAATGACATGAGATGATGAGCCTTTGTCCTTGTCATTCTTAGGAAAGGGGTCCTAATACATTTTGACGTTATCATTGGAGTTGTTGGGCTTTGCAACCACAACTTCAATGTCACCCTTATCAATAAGGTCTTGAATATAATTCTTAATCTTCATACATTTCCTTGTATCATGACCTCGGACACGATGGTAGCCACAATATTCATTTTCATTATACTATCGAGTTTTTGTGTTGGTTTGGTTTATAGGAACGAGTCATAGGAAAGAGCATGACACTAGCCTTGAAAAGCTTCTGGAAAACAAACTCAATAGATTTAGCAAGCCGAGTGTACTCTCACTAACGTTGGTTGTTGGGATGAGAAAATTGGCTGAGAATGGATATGTTGTTGTGGGGTTTGGATAGATTTCGGGAATCAGGCTGGTTATAAGATGGGTTATTGGGGTGGTTGGTTTGATTAGTATGGTCATAGTTTGGACATGCTTGGCATCGTTCACTACATCATTAACAATATTTTTATTTTTGGACAAATAATTAGGCTTGTCATTAGATGATGACCCCTAGGAATGTTTCTAATAGGGCTTAAGGACACCTTGTTTGAGGAGAAATTTTTCCAGGGCTAGACCTTTCTTAGTGACTTCTTCAAACCTCTCAAGACATTGGAAACTCAAACAAAAAGACATTTTGGGTACAAGGTTGTGCTGGAACAACTTGATTTGGTGTGACTCGGGTATATCCTAAGGGAATTTTCTAATGAGGCGTCACCACCTTTGTAGAAATTTGGTGAAGGTTTATTCATTTTGTTGCTTTGTGTTACACAATTTGACCATGGGTGCATCATTCTTGATGTTACACTGATAATGAGCCACAAATACTTCTACAAAGATTAGGGAATGACTTGATGGAAGCATGAGGTAAGGTAGAGAACCAAGCAAGAGTAGGTCCACATAGACTTTCTGGGAAAATCCTTGGTAGATAGACATAACTATAGGAGAACTCTTGACAAGCAATATAAAATTCCCTTACATGTTCCCTAGGATCTCCTTTACTCTTATACTTGTCAAATTTAGGGATCTCAAAATTGGGTGGATGGGGGACCACTAAGATTGATGAATAAAAATGATAGGGACTTATTTCTTCAAAGATATAGCATTTCTTACGTGTCCCTTCCTTTATGCTTTTATTCATATTTTTCACGTCCTTGATTTCTTTCACAAGGTCAAGTGGTTAATTTTGGACGTTACTTAACCCTTGATTTGAGTTAGACTTGGCATATAAGTGGACACAACTGGGATAACACCACCAATGTATTGATATGAAGATATAGGCCCTTGGGAAGTGATCGAAGGACATGAGGTAGGCATTGCGCTAATAGGCGATAGGCTAGTGTTTATATAGTTAGCGGAATTATGTTTAAGGGTGTGGATTTTCTAGCCAATTGAGTAGTAGGATTGAAAGTGCTAGTGGGTATGAAAGTGGTAGGTTGTGTATTATGAACGAAGTCAAGGACAAACCCATCAATGAAGTCATTTCCATGGGAGTGTCAAGGATGGACCTATCAAAGTTTGGTGGTAGTCTAGACCCCTATTTTATAAGCTCTATTTGGAAAGTACTAGGATCAATCTTTATAAGTTTTTCCATCATCTCTCTATTCTATGGATCCTCTACAAAATTTTGCAAGCAAGGTGAATGTTTAGGTTGGTCAACAAGGATTTCATCTTCTTGATTTTCAAGCTAAAAATAGGCTTGTTAGGATCAGGAAGCTCATCTCTTTAAGAAACCATCTTTTTCTTTTGTGTGTATGTGTATACCATACACGGGTAACCTTAGAACGACAAAAATGGAAAGGATTGAAGTGTTATGAATACATAAATGTCAAATAGTATGACGATAGGGATTTGGACTTACTACTTTGGTTTGATGATCAAAAATTTTGGTCCTTAGAATAGGATTAGAGAGGATTGGATAAAAACCTTGGTCCTTAGATTAGAATTAGGTGAGGTATAGGGATCAATGATGTGGTCCAAGAGAAAGGCAACAACCAAGCTAGGTTAAATCTAGATCATTTGACCAGGATTGGATTAAGATTAACGTCCTCTCCAACTTAGGCTAAGCTAAGTTCCTAAGCAAGATTAGACAAATATGAGGGTTTAGATAAACCCAAATGATCAAGATTAATTAAGAAAAGTACTTGAGATAGATAGTTTCTCAAGAACTATACTAATTAGGGATCAACAAATGATAAAAGATCTAAATTTTAGACTTTTGCAAAGTTCTGACCTTGGTTTAGGGATCAAGGATTGATTTTAGTTGATGTAATAAGTCCTCAAGGACCGAGAAAAAATGATTGGGGAAAAATGGATTGTCAATGGAATAAAGGATGGAAGTTACCCAAGACGACAAAAGACATCGGTATGATATCTCTGACTAAGGAATGTTGGACAAGGGGGTGCAACCACTCCTATTAAATTGTTGGAACAAGGCTACTCTTTGATTGAAGGTTCGTGTTCTCAAGGGCTCTTGGTCAAACTCGTTGGTAAATCCGTGAAAGTAGCTGTGAAAATGGTGTAGGAAGACCGAATGCTTTAGTAAAATATTGTGATTCTTGAATAAAAAACTTCTTCCCTTTAGGATCTTCTTATGACTAGACTTCTTCTTCATTTGACTGTAGTTGGACTTCTTTGGGTGTTTATACTTTTGGATATGACGCATTGACGTTTCAAGGAAATTGATTTCCAACTTAGGCAGAGATGGTGAAACCAAGGTGGAGACATCGATGGATAGATGGAGATGATCGTTTAATAGTGATAGCGGAGTCCAGGTTTTAAGAGCTAATATGGTGAACCAAAAATAAAGACAGTGAAAGATAGTTTTGACTAGGACTTGGAAAATTTTGATTTGAATTTTGGTCAAACTTGGAAATTAGGAATTTTTCACCTTGGCAAGAGATGTCAAACAATAATACACATTGGCCAAGATAATGCTTGAGACAACAACAAATTAAAGGAGGGCCTAGATTAGCCAAAATTGAATATTACTAGTTTCAACATTTGAAGACACTTGTAAGCATGTACGACCTATGTTGGAAAGAGGATACTAATTGCTAAGGCCCTTCACTGTAAATAGCAATACCTCAGACAAATTAGATATGTAGAGACTTGGTGACACTAGTTCCTCCACCACAACATGAAAACACCAAATATCTTACCTTGAAAGTTTGGAACCTTTTTGATTGAGGGATTTTGTATCTCACGATGAAGGCTACATGAAGGGTTAACTTTGAGATACGATCTACATTAACTGAATTAGCAAGTATGGGGTTTTGGCCACTATAACAAATGGTGTCTGGTTAGAATATGGGGAATGCCAACACCCTGCGTGCACCAAGGCAACCATACATTGAGTATGAAACTTGTTTCAGACTGACAAGAATGATAAAAACAATTACCAGCGGTCTATGACTTTCATCTCACCCTTTTTTATATAGAAAACTGGATTAAAGCACTACTTCATAAATGCTCCTAGAGGCAGACCCTCTAAAGAAATGTTATATTTTATCCTTACCCATCGAAGAGGGGAGAATACACCATGATATTTTGAGTTCTAACTACAACAAAAGGGGGGTAGGTTTAGTTTTTTGGACACCCAAGCTTTCGCAAGGGGAGAGAGTATACCTACTACCCCACAAAAGACACAACAAACAAGATTTTCTAGCTACTTATATGAAAATTAAAAGGTCCTAATCATACTTACTGAAAAAAAAAATTGGTCTTTGACAATCAAACTTGCAATAAAATATGTTAGTAGTTTGATTAAAATGTCTTGGACAATTGAAGTTAAGCTACAAAGTTAGTGGTTTGATTAAAGTGCCTTGGACGATTGAAGTTAAGCTACAAGGACAAGATTGTTAGCAAAAATTGAAGCAAATAGGCCTAGGTAGAGATACCATTTAGTAGGAAGAGATGAGGTTCCGTCTATGCAGGCAATGAAATGGAGACATCGACGCAAAAGAACAAACATCATTTTACATTCTTGTAGAACGTACAATTAGATCGAAAATTTTAAAAAATTCAAAAACCTACAAAGAAAACAAAATATTAACAAGGTGGAGATGTCAAAAAAACAAAAAAAACACAAAATACTATGTCCTAAAAATTAAGAATTACTAGAGCTTGCAAACAATCAGATTAGAAAAAATATATTATTTAAAGTTGCACAAAAAAGACAATTATCAAAACAGAGACAATGTTTTGAAGACGCAAAGATGCCATTTTCAAGGTAGAGACAAGGTTGTACAAACCCAGACGTTGAACTATAGAACTTGCAGAAATATGTTGTTAGCAGAAAAAACCAAAGTGGAGATGTTGTTTGGATGGAAGGTATGTCGAATTATCAATGTAGATGGCATTGCACGATGCAGACAATGTTACGCTACTTGTGCATACTAAATCACAAGAAACCTCATTTTTTTGTTAAATTAGGGACATGGGGTCCCACCGGGAGTGTCAAAATGAAAGCATGAAAAAAATACAAGATTAATTGAGCATGCAAAATTTATAAAACAATGAAAGCATCTAAACCAACTAAGCGTATACCTTTAAAAATTCTTTGGTTGAGCTAGAAGTGGAATGCACCCATGCTCCACCTGATTTGCTCTTTGATGAGTAGATATGGGATGCTCTCCAAAGCTACACAACAATGTGGATGATAGGATCAAAGATGATGGATTTTGAAGATGGATTAAGGCCAAATTTGGGGATTATGTGGATGCAATGGAAGGCTTTTGGACTCAAATTGACAACATGACAATGTGATGGAAGTGGGTGATTTGTGAAGGGAGGGGACTCCAATTTATAGGCTTGAGGGGATCAAAATAGACAGTTGAGATTGAAGAAGAATGGAGGGCCAAGATTGAAAGAAGATGAGGTGGCTTGGTAGAGGACAGGTGAGAGATCTAAGAGATTTTGCCATAAAGGCAAAATTAAAAATTCCTTGGGAAGAGGTATGGAGAGAGAAAAATGATTAAGCAATTAATAAAAATTCCTTGGAAAGAAGGAGCATGGGAAGAATAAAGAAATTCAAAATTCCTTGGATAGACAAAAGTAGGTGGCATTTAAGGTTAGGAGGTGAGATGGGAAAGCCATTTATGACATGTAGTTGACTCATCCCTAATCTTAAAGATTAGGAATGTGGAAGTGATTAGATGAAATAATGGAGGATTAAGGGAGCAAGTGGGAAAGTTAGGAGGATGTGGCATGAGGAGGGAGAATGAGTGGGGAATTTGAAATTGGAGGAAATGACAATGAAGATTAGGCTTAGGTAAATAGGCTTAATGAAGGGGATTAAATGGAGGGTTTGTAGGAATCATGATATTAGTTAACTAATTGTGCATTAATTAACTAATTGAGATTAGAAGAAATATTGAAGGGGGTGGCTAAGGTTAACGATTAAATGGATTTTTAAAATAATGGGTATTTACATAATTATATGGCTAGGGGATAAAATTAATTAAATATAATTTAATAAATTTTAAGAAGAATAAGGACTAACATAATTAATACAATTATTTATGTAGGAAGGGATGAATTAATTAAATATTAATATAATTAATTTTGAGCATCTACATATACAATAATAATTTAAGTGATATGCATAATTTTCTAGGACATCACATAAATCAATTATTATTACTAAATTAAATTAATAATAATTAGTTTAACATCGATTACTTCTAAACACACACACTAATATTAATTAACAATGATTCCAATGTTAATCAACCAATAACAAAACTATCAGTTTTAATAATTAATTCTTGATCCTAGTTATTCTCTTATCTTGATAATTTATAAATATAAATATTTAATAGCTAAAATTTTAGGTTGTGACAAATTTGTTTAAAAATGTGTGTTGGAATCACTTCTATGACTAAAAATTCCTCATACCACTTGAATATAGCATCAATAAAGAATTTATGTTCAATGTAGTAATTAAGGTTTATATTTTTAAGGAATCGTCTATCTAGCCAACTAAAAAGAAAATTGTACAAAGGAGACACTTAAACTTTTTTTTTGAGAATTCTTCTTTATAAATTGCTTTTTAGTTGGTTGGATAACTGCGGGTTATTTTCAAGTGGTCTCGTTGTCGATTTCTATATTTCAATTTTAATATTATACATTTAATTACTAATGTGTTCAACCCTACTAAAAAATATTTTTTTTAATGAACAAAAGAAATATCATATTTTTTCTATGTGATGCACCCCTACCTCCAACCATCCCCAACAACATAACATAGTTTGTTCATAGTATATTATAATTTGTCTTTAAAAGTCCACAACTTTGTCCAACCACCCCAACAACATAACATAGTTTGTTTGTAGTGAGTTATGGCTTCCCTTAAAAACACCGCTCTATCCAACCACCCCCAACAATATAATTTTAAAGAAAAATAAACTTTTCCCAAGCTTATCTAGGCCAATCCAATAAGATGCATATACATAAGCATAACTTAGGCTAGATTAAATAAATGGCAGTTGTGGGAGTATATAAATTTAAACATAAATGTTTAAGATAATAGCGAATAAGTAGATTTAGGATCTTAACTCTAGAAACACTAATTTGGGAATATGACTTTGCCTCATATATGTACAATATTTTTATCTCTTCATTATTCGACTCCATGGATCTAGATCAATTTGTAGGGGTAGATTTGACCTTGCAACTTTTGCACTTATGTTCTCTAGTTTATCAAATACATTAATGTCTAGATTGTTGAAAGGGATGAAAAATTTTCGGAATACCTTTGTGGATTGCTTGATTGCTAGGGATCAAATTCTTCTAGGTCTACACTTAGATAAAACATAATGTCTTTAGAGACAAGGATATAACGATTAATTATGCGACTGTGTTTAGTTGGCTCATAATAGCTACTGAAAAAGGTAATAGTCAACCAATACCAAATTTAAGTTTGAATATTTTATAGGTCAACTTTGAACACGTGAGGATCTCACACCTATGTGATTAACCCATGATAAGGACTTGATAATGTTCATATAGGGAATGCATAATATCTACATGTAGAGGATGCCATAAAATATATACAATATGAGAGCATGCACAAACATAGATGCATACATGGAAATATGTGAATGCTAGAGGAATGCATCTAAGTTTGCACAAAATTGTGTCATTTTTGTTGATATGCATTTGTATTAAGATATTCTCTCAAAATGGGTAGAAAACTAAACAAGAGTTAACATCCACTAATATGTAAATTTCACCGGTACAACAATAATTTGTTCATAATACATTACAACTTGTTTTTCTATAACCAAATAATATGAAACTTAGAAAAATTACAAGTAATTATAATTTTGATACCTATAATATCATATTTAGATCTATTAAGAAACGAGATGAGATCCTCAATATTTGACTTCCCAATTAAAATGATTAATTACAATTTTTAAACACTATTTAAAAAAACAAACAAAAACTAAAGTATGCTTGAATGTATCTCCCTATGAATTCTCTTGGATTGTCAGTAATCTTATGTATTAATATTAATATTATTAATGTTCTTCGTGAGTTTCTTTGCATTGTAATTCTCCCTATGTTAGTTTGATCGTACAATGTGGATGATGCCTATAATGTGAGTAATACCTACATGCGGGCAATACCTGCATCATAGAAAAGATGTTATTTATTTTAAATTTTAATATTTAATATTTAATATTTAATTTTGGTGCACCTAGGTACGTCATTTACCAGCCTGCAGATCATCAGATTTGACATGCGACAAATCTTCACGATATATTTGAAAACTAGAGTCACATATGTGCCGACAAAAGACGTGAAAATGGTCTTTTTAATTTAAATTCTGGTTGCAGGCCTCATCTTCAATATCTCTCTTTAGTTTGTCTATATAGGTCAACCCAACTACTCTGGTTGACACACAACAATCACCTGTGATCTTTTATGATCACTGCGTACAAATTCTTCTTTGTGATTACTTAACTGTTACTGAATACAGAGTTCTTTTGGTTCTCTGTTCAGGTATAGTTTATGAATGATATATGGTGTTGTTTAAGTCAAATTGTTGTTTTTTGCTACGTTGGTTGTTTGACAATTTGTAAGGAATTAAACTAATGATTCAGATTGGTATCCATTGCTTTCATGGGTTAAAGATCAGGTTTTGTATATCATCTGACAGAAGGTGTAATGTTTTGGTATTTGCAGGATCGGCATAATGTTTGGACACCACCACCACCACCATGATCAGCAACAGCCAGCTCCAGCCCCTTATGGAGGTGCACCCTATCCTCCAGTCTCTGTACAAGGGGAGACTGTGAAGATCTACTGTGAAGCCAATCCTGATTACCACCTGGCCAACTTCAATGGTCATGTTGTCATGACAGCTGCTAATGAGTCTGACCCAAATCAGGTTGGTTCTAATAGCTTTTATGTTATGAACAGGAAGTTTTCACAGTCCATGAGGTTGAGACAATGAGTAAAAACGCTTAGGCAATAAAACTGTCTGTTTTATTTGCATCAATTTGTCAGATCATACTTGGTGTTTCATCATCATGAGGATTACAAAAAAAGATCATCACATTTCATATTCCATATTCAGGATGAGGAAATAAAGATCATTGATCAGAAACATTAATGCAGACAGTTTTATTTCAGAAGTTGTTTTCCTCATAGCATTTAGATTCTACGATGAGTATCCATGTGGGCAATGTAGGATATACTTATTGATTGGTATGATGGTAGAGTTTTTCATCAGCTGGTCATGGCTATTGCATTTTGTTTCTGAGATGTGTGTATTTGGGTATCTGTTATTTCCAAGGCGGCTGATTAATTGGGTATGATGCTTGGGTTCTGCAGCAATGGATTATGGACACTGCGTGGAGTGTGAGGGCCAAGGATGAAGCAGGATTCCCTGCATTTGCCTTGATAAACAGGGCTACTGGCCAGGCTCTAAGGCATGGACGTTCAGAGAATGAAAGGGTTATGATTTCTTACACCCTTCTGTTTTAACATGGTGCTTTGAGGAAATATTAGAGGATTTAATACTTTGGGACTGAAAGTATTTGTATGCTTGGATTGTGTAGGTTATCTTGGGTCCATATCACATCGATGATTTGAATGAGGCTGTTCTGTTTGCCCAGAGTGCTGATGTGGGCAGGGGGTATCAGTGCATCAGGCCTGTGAACAACATTCTGATAAATCTGGAAGCCATGTTTCAAGATGATAAACATCATCGTGGAGTCCACGAAGGGGCAGCAGTTGCTCTGTTCAAATGGAACAAGAAGGAGACTCAAAAATGGAAGATCAGTCCCATCCGTAAGTTCCCATGATTTTTTTGTTTTTGTTTAGGAGGGGTGGGGACCTTAACATAAAAATGATTAATTTTCCGTTACTTTAATGCTTCCTAGGAGGGTTGAACTTGAAGACTTTAGCTGGAAATTCAGATTGATTTAGTCTCTCACATTCATAGCTGTGATGTTTCATTGAGTGTAGTGATCAGATAATGGAGACCATACTGAAAATCGATTTTGATTTAGCCTCTGTTAGTGTTATGTTTTCTCTTTAACTTTGATTAATGAGGAATTTTTAATTGTCCCAAACCCAGATTAATTGAGTATCAATTGTTTGAGAATCTGATGACTCTGTTAAGTTTTGGAATTACAATGGTGTCATAATGTATACCCTTTTTCCAAAACTCAAATGGGCTAAACCCCAGTTAGTTAGTTTAATTGTTCTGTAAAGTTTTCAGCTCACAATGGTCTAATAATGGAGATATCTCAGTCTTGGTCTAAAAGCAGAGAGATTATCCGAGAAGCGAGATTAGTTTTTGGTTCTATTCTTCTAAATATATATTTTCATTTATATGGATTGAATTACTATTCTCGTTTAGTCTCTGTATTTTGAGTATTCTCCATTGAATCAAGTGATCCGATAAAGGAGAGGTCGTCACAAAATCAAAGGGTTTCATCTATATCTCTATATGTTCTATGATGTTTCCATTGGATCAAGTGGTCTGATCAAGGAGAGGTCATCCCAAAATCTCAAAGAGGGTTTTATCTTTTTCTGTAAATGTTTTATGATCTTATTGAATTAAATCTAGTTTTCAGAGTTTTGGTCTTAAATTATGTCTTTTTTAAATGTGACAAGTGGGCTCATCTCATGGAGGGTCTGGGCATCGTTCATTATACCCTCAAGTTGATGAGGAGGAACCTCGGGGTATTGCGGTTAGGATTTATTGCGAAGCCAATCCAAACTTTTTTATGGCTGCCCAAGGCCAACTTGCTGTGCTTGCCCTAGGAACCCCATATGATCCCCACCAGGTAACTTCCATTCGCAATCATTTACCATTAGTTGACTTAAATTTGGCTCCTTTTTAACATCAATATTTATTTCTCTTGGCAGCAATGGATCAAAGTGGATTCGTGGGGTCTTAGGGTGAGGGATGAAGTTGGATACCCAGCCTTTGCATTGGTGAATAAGGTTACAAAGCAAGCTCTAAAACATGGAAATAAAGAATGGGATCAGGTAAGACCATTTATCTTCTTGTAGTCGCATATCCAAACATATGATAATATTGATTGCCTATGAGCCCACTATCTCGTACAAACCCAATTGGGAAGGGCTGAAAGTATACAGTAGGTATAGTGTTCTTTATTTGGGACTGCATATCCCAAATAGATATTCTTGCTTTTTAGATATCTCATTTTGATTAAGGATTATGATGAAACATAATCTGAATCGTTGATGATGAAAAAGATTGCACATAATTGAATTCAAAAATTTAACAACAGACATTATGAACTGTAGAAATTATATAACACTAATAGATATTAAACTCTTCTATTGAAAAGGGCAAAATTCCACTTCAAACTATTGTGCTTTTTCAATTGGAACCTCCAGTTAGCAGATTGAATTTTTTTTGGGTTACTTGGCTCCCTTTGCTTTTGGCAAACTTGTCTATATCTTACCCCTTTGTTGTTGAAGGATTTCATATACATTTTAAAATGTAGATTATCATTTGATCAGTGAGCTTCATCTGCTAATAATCAATTTGAGAAGAGTCACTTAAACAAATCTAAGCTTAGAGTATGTTGTTTAAGTCAGATTATTGTAGCTTTGTCTGAAAATTTGAGAAATGTATTCTTATCATTTGTGAATGACGTTGACCAGATATACTTGGCAGACCACAATCACTACAAGTTAGATAAATCATTTCTCTGGACCCAAAGTGCAGATGTTGGGCATGGATACCAATGCCTTAGGCCTGTAAACAACATCCATCTCAATATGGATGCCAAGGGAGCTAATGGTGAAACTGGTGGAATCCATCATGGAAATGAGCTCATTCTCTTCAGCTGGAATCAGCAGAGCAATCAGAAATGGAAGCTGCAGCCTCTTTGTAAGCAACTCAAACTCTCTTAGATGGTTTTCTTTTCTCAATTGACCATTTCAATAGCTCATAATGCAATCTGGGTGTTCGTTTTTCTACTACTTGATAACCTATAACAGCAACATATTTCTTTTTGAGTTTGATACTTTTAATACTTGTGGGTCTAGTTTTGACTAATACATTTGGATTAATTTCTTTTGACTGTATTATATAATGTGTGCAGAGAGGAGAAATGATTTTGGCTTGACAAATCTAAAATAAAAGAGAAAGTGCAGCAGTTTAGATCTGGATTTTGTGCTACGGGCTAAATAGCTTTGAAAGCATATATTTTGCATAGTTTTTTGTTTAGGATGTAATATGTGAGATCTAAAGAGTCATT
Organism: Cryptomeria japonica; assembly: GCF_030272615.1. NCBI lineage: Eukaryota > Viridiplantae > Streptophyta > Pinopsida > Cupressales > Cupressaceae > Cryptomeria > Cryptomeria japonica. Next base: position 159,726,223 of record NC_081415.1, on the reverse strand, counting down.
ATAAGTACAGCGTTGGACACCGTTTCTATGTTTTGATTAATTTTCAACTTCTCTAGTATGTCTTCCAACTATTTTTTGGGTTTCAGCTCTGGTGTGTCATAATTATATGTGAACATTAAACATATATCATTAAAATTTCAAGCATTACAATTTTTTGTCCTTTATAATTTATAATAGTCTTTGTGTCTTGTAAATATTTTTTAATAAATTATGTTTTCAGAGGCTTATATAACTAAAATATCATGTGGAGAGTTTTTGAAAAAATTATGTATGCTTTCATGAATCAATATTTCAGATTGCACTCAACAATCCATCATTAGGAAAAGGAAAAGTTAACCATTAGTTGCTTATGTAGAGAATAAAAAGATCACATGATGACTAAAAAATAGTAAGCATTTTCATAGGAACCTATATCCTCACATATGACAATCAACTTTATTACGTCGTCAGCTACATGGAAAAAGCAATTATAAATGTCAAGCCAATATGAGTTTTGATAAATATTTGGCATTTGATCTAGTGCTTAGTTTGAACACGTCTTTGAAACTAAAAAATTATGAGAGATCTACTGGATGGATTTTGTACTTAGCATTTGTCAATTATATGATGCAGCCCTAATTTCCTTCTACTTAATTTATTTTTCTTTCTTCCAAGGCTAGTGCCTTGGAGTTGCATGCCAAAAGGAAAGCCTCCTAAGGTTGAAAACACCTAAGTTAAAGGGAATATAAAACAACATAATACACATGATACATAATAATACATTTAATAATATATAAAATATGTCCAGAGATGTCTTTCTCGTGACCTGTATTGCATTTTTTGTGAGAAATTGGTTTAAAAATTCAAATTTCAAGGAGGGTATCTCTCAAAGTATTTTATGTATATTATTAAATATGGGTATGCTAGTAGCATTTGCGATACATATATGACATTAAATGAATTAAGGTTAGGGTTATAGTTAAGGTTGCAGTCAGGGTTAGGGTTAGAGATATAATAGGGTTGGGTTAGGGCTAAAGATAGAATAAGTTTTAGCAATAGGATTATGGTTAGTGTTACAAATAGATTTAGGGTCAAAAATATAATTAAGGTCAAGAATAGAGTTATAGTTAATATTAGGGTTAGGGTTGTGATAGAATTAGAGTTAGGGTTATTATAATTAAGGTTAGGATTGGGGATAGGGTTAGAGTTAGGGCTAAGAATAGGGTTGATTGGAGATAAGGTTAAGGTTAGAGATAGAATTAGGGTTAATAGTACATGGTTATGGTTAAGGTCAGGGTTGTGTTAAAATTAGGGTTATGGTTGGAGATGAGGTCAAGGTTAAGGCTAGGATTAGGGTTAGAATAGAGTTAGGGTTTAGTACAACATTACAAATAAGTTTAGAGATAAAATTAGGTTCAAATATAAAATTATTGTCAAGGTTAGGGTTAGAGATAGAATATGGATTACAATTAGAGTTATGGCTAAGATTACAAACAAGGTTAGGGTTAGAGTTATGATTAGGGTTGGTAATATAGTTAGGGTTTACTAATTTAACTCTAATTAAACTCTTACTGAATTCTAACCCTAACCTATCTCTAATACTAAGCCTAGCTTTGATACTAACCCTAACCTTAATTGAACCCTAAAATTAACGCTAACCTTTATTAAACCCTAACTATAGCTATAAAACTAATTTAACACTAATCATAATTAAACCCCAATCCTAATACAACAACTCTTATTAAATTATAAAATTAACCCCAATTGAACCATAATTAACCTAACCCTAATTTAACACAACTTCATTAACTCTAACCCTAGTACTTATGTTAACCCTGATTGAAATTTAAGGCTAACACTAACTCTAATTCTATCTCTAACCCTAAATTGAATCGTAACCTTGACTCTCACACTAATTTAACCCCAATACTAACTCTAATCCTAACCCCAAGCTTTATCCTACAATGGTAATCCTGATTTGAACCTAACCTTAATCTTAATGTTAACTTAACCCTTGCCCTAACCCAATATGAATCCTAACACTAACTCTAAACTTCATTAAACCCTAATAATAAACCTAACCCTAACCCCAATCCAAGTTTTGTCTTAGAATGACAATGCTAATCTTAAAGTACAATTAACTTTTACCTAATTGTAGTGCTTACCCTCAACTAACCCTAAATGTATAATTAAACCCTAACCCAAATTTTTATCATATAGCGCTAACCCTAACCCTAATTAAATCCTCACCCTAACTCTATTTCTAATTGAACCTTAACTATAAAATTAACTAAATGCTAACCCTAACCCTAATTGAACTTAAACATTAACCTTAACCCCAAATCTAACCATACCCAACGCTAACCCTAATTATATTTTTCACCATATTTCTTATATTAATGCTAATACTAACTATAGCTTTAATTAAAACCAAACCATAAACCTATTTAAACCGTAGTCCTAATTTAACTCTAACCCCAACTCAAAGATTTTGCATTAATTAAACCCTAACCTATCCTTAACCCTAACCCTAATTGTTTTTGAGCCCTAATAGTAACTTAACCCTAGTCCTAATCCTAAATAAAATATTTCTCCTATAATCCTAATTAAACCCTAATAGTAATTGAAGCCTAAAACAAATCTTAACTCTAATTGAACCCTAATCCAAATTAAACCTTAACCCTAATGTAATTGAACCCTAAACCTAACCTATCCTTAATACTAATTCTAATACTAACCATAGCCCTAATTAAACCCTAGCCTTAATACTAACCCTAATTAAGCCCAAACCCAAACCATAACCCTAACTAGACCTTAACACCAACCTTAGTTACACCTTAACTCAAGTATTAAACTGTAACATAACTAACCATAATTAAGTCATAATATTATAATTACACCCTCACCCTAGTTTAACACTCGCTAACACTAACTCTAACTCTAATTCTAACCATAAACTAATAATAAGTAAACCCTAACCATAACCCTGATTGAATCAACACTAACCCTAACCTAATTGAAACCTTAATAACCCTAATTAAAACCTAACCAAACCTTAATTGAACTTCAATCCTAACCTTGATCCTAATTAAACCCTAACCCAAACCACAAACTGAATTGTACCTTAACCCTAGCTCTGATTCTAATGCTAACCCTATTTATAATCCCATTTCTAATAGTAACCCTAATTCTAATGACAACCCTAGTTCTAATTATAGCTTTAGTTAAACCCTAACCATAACCTTAAATGAACCTTAACCATAAATTAAACCTAACAATTACTCATATTTTTTATTAATTTACCCCTAACACTAATTAACCTCAACCCTAATTTAAACCTAACTTTAACCCTATTTGAAGCCTAACAGTAACTAAACCCTAGATCCTAACCCCAATTAAACTTTAATCTAAATTAAATCCTAACCTATCTTTAATAATAACCTTAACCCTTATCAAACCTTAACCATAAACTTAACACTAACCGTAATTAAACCATATCCTAACCATAACCCTAAAATTACACCCCAACCCTGATTTCAACACTAACACTAACTCTAATCCTAATTTTAACCATAATCTTATAGTAGTTGAACCCTTACACTAACTTTAATTAACCCTAATTCAACACTAACCATAACCCTAATTGTACTTTAACCCTAACCATAATTGCACTTGAACCCTAACCCTTAACCTAACCATACCCCAATCCTAATCCTAATTCTAATGCTAACCTTATTTATAGTCTTATTTATAACACTACCCCTAATTCTATCTATAACACAACTGAAACCCTAACCACAACCCAAATTGAACCCTAACCTTAATTTAAACCTAACCCTAACTCAAATATTTTCCCTTAATTGAACCCTAACATAACTGTATCCCTAGCTCTAATTAAACTTGATCACTATCCCTAATTAAGCCCTAGCCCTAACCCTATTTAAAACCTAACCATAATTTAACCCTATCCCTAACCCAAAGTCAAAGATTTCTCCTATAATCCTAATTGAACCCTAACAATAATTGAACCTTAGCCCTATCCCTAACCTTAGTTTAGCCCTAATCCAAATTAACCTCTAACCATAATGCTAACACTAAACCTAATTAAACCCTAACCATTAACTTAAAAATAATCTTCAAAACCAAACTCTAACCATAACCCTTACTAAACCCCAACCTTAGCCCTAATTACACCCTAACTCTTACTCAAAGTTATGAAGTTGAGCTTAATTGAAAGATAACCCTAGTATTACACCCTAACCTTAATTTAACACTAACACTAACAATAATAGTATTTATAACCCTAGCCTAATACTATTGAACCCTAACCATGACACTAACTCTAGTTAGACTCTAACACTAACTCTAATTGAGCCCTAATCCTAATCCTAGTTTAACCTTAATCATAACCCTAATTGAATCCTTATCCTAACCTTAATCCTAATTGAACCCTAACCATTGTAAGGAAGTTAAGGTCGCAAAATAACTTCCTACACTAATCTTGGGAGGATAGACCATTTTTTCTCTATATCTCAATATCACGTCATGCTTTAGTAGCTTTATTAGCTCAATACCACAATGATGGTAAGGAAAGAGTAGTCTATTACATTAGTGGTATTCTACTTGACTATGAAACACATTACTCTGTGATGAAAAAGAAATCTCTTGCTCTCATATTTGCTTGATGCATAAGTGAAGACATTATCTTCCTCATGTAGAGACTCGTGTGATTGTTAAAAGTGATCTTCTTAAACATATATGTTTTAGAGTTGATCTCTTTGAGGGATTGGTGAAATGGGGTGATGTTTCTCTCTACGTTTGACTTCAAGTTTGTGATTCAAAATTCAATCAAAGATCAAGAAATCATTGATCAATTAGTGTAAGCTCCCTCACCTAAGTCTTTTCCTACTCTAGACTTGTTCCCAAATGAAAATTTGTTTATAGTGGACCATGAACCTATATGGTAAAATTATTGCAATGGATTGAGATGTCAAACTAGTTCATGAGTGGGTGTACTTCTAATCTCACCTATAGGAAAGCTAGTCCATCTTTCCTTCTGATTAGAATTTCATTGTACAAACAATATCCTTGAGTAAGAATCTTTATTGTTAGCTTGCATGTTGTGACAACATAAAAAATTAAACATATCCATATTCATGGTGATTCTGAATTAATTATAAATCAGATCATAGGAACATATTGAGCTAAGCAGTGTAAGTTGTCTTGAAGTATCAAGATTTGGCTTTATCTTTTCTTAGTCACTTCACTTTTTACACCATTGATAGTGTTCCTATGAGAGAACATCGTCATGTAGATGCAAAGCCAAGCATAGCTTTCCTTGTATGCCCTAACTATAATACAGATGAGTATCACTTTGTGGTTCAAATTCTCTACTCTCCTACTGTCTAAAATAAACCTGAACTTGATATTCTTATGAGTGCACATGTAGACATAGGGGAACGATATTCACATATTTGCAGCTATCTATAGACTAGAAACTATCTCGATGCCACTAGTAAGAATACTCATGTTTGGATTTGAAATATTTTATCTTTTTATATATCATCTTATCTAATGCTCTTTATCATAGGTCTTACAATGGTCTTCTTCTTTGATGTCTTACTAAGGCTAAGATCCCCCTTTCCCTCAAGAAGCCCATTCAAGATCTATGGTGGACATTTCAATGGAAAATCCTTAGTACACAAATTATACACATGTTATCTATTGGAAAATAATGGAGTATAACTCGTTTACCTTTGTCAAAAAGTGTCCTCAATGTCAACATCATAGCAATCTAATTTGCATAGGATTTTCGTGCTCAAACTTCTCCCTGGCCTTTACAAATGTGGGGTCTTGATACCATTGGAAATATTGGAGTTGAGGAAAAATCAACTCTATATCTCCCAAAGATCACCTGCATGCAAACCTTTCACAAAAGGAGAGAAGCAAAAAAGCTATGGAGGCCAGAATTCAAAGATCCAGAAAAGAGGAGTCATATTGATTGTGCAACAAGAATGCAATTCAATAATTATAGTTGTTATTAAAATACAAAGAGAGAATCCTTATAAAATGATACTCGAAACCCTAAAGGAGAAAACCCTAAAGAATTATAAGATTCCTAAGTTTAGCTTAAGCATGGAGTATAATAGACTAATAATTAAATAAATAATTATTAGCTAATAAAAGATTACTCCAACACCCCCCCTTAAGATGAACTTAGAGAGTAGCTAAAAAACAACTAAGGACTAAAAAATCATGTAAAAAATGCAGGAAAGCAACAATGGGTCCTGACAAGTAGGCCTGATGAGCTACCCAAGTACAATAAAATCTCTGTAAAATGGAGAAAAAGGAGAAAACCCTATGGGAACAAAACTCCTCTCCAAGAAGAGATGAAATCTCAAGTGAAGGAATAAGAAGCCTCCAAACAAGAGTGTTCTAGAAGATAGGAACAGAAAGAAGAGAATGAAGAACACCACTGAAGCATGAAATAGCTGCAAACACTATCTAAGAGTAACTGCTGATCTGAAGATCCTCCACTGAAATAGAACATGATTAGGTAGAGAAGACTGTAATTTGCATGAGTGCCCTCAAATGACACTACTCGAATCAGATGGAAAACAAAGGCAAACAACTGGACTCTAAGATACAGATGGCATGAAACACCAAAGCCTGAAGAGCTGATCAATCAAACTAGGGAAGCATTAGAACAATAGGACAAACCTCCCCATAATGCTGAAAAGGAAGAGGGATAGGTACACTCAAAAGAACGGCCAACAAGAATTGCATGATGAAGAACCATGAACATCGAAGGTGCAGAGAAAGTACATAGTGTCGTGGAAGGAACACTCACTTGACACACATCATGAGGCTAATGTCATGGAAGGAACACTCACTTGACAAAGGTAGATGGCAAACAAAAGGAAAACATCAACCCCCCCATGACACTTTATATGTAGTGTATGTACAATAAGGCACAAGATGTGCAAGATCCCAAGTATGCAATGCATGGTGGCACTTTATCTTAGTGTGTTTGCATAAATAAAATGCTACAATGATAAGAAGAGATAGAAGAATGAAAATAGAAAGCCAAAGATGAGACATCCTACTCAAAGAAAGAGATCCCAGTACCTAAAACATCCAAGATATTCACCAGAGTGCTGAAAAGCAAAAAACTGAATAAAATATACTTGGAGCAAAATCTAGAAAGAACACCCATGTGACTGGAAAGTACACAAAACAAACTTTCCAACAATATAAAGTTTTTGAAAAATGGAGTTCGGATGCTCAAGTGATGTCTCAAAAGTTTAAACCTCTAGATCTGGATAGAGCTCGGAAAGAGTTTTTCGATGATATAAGATTTGTTGAAAAATGCCTCTGTATGACCAAAAGAAAAAAACCCCTCTTTTAGAGCATAAATAAGGTAAAAAAAAAATTAAATTTAAATTTCTGATGCATTGGCATGTTGGTATTCTACACTCTTATGAGAATAGTTGATGTTGTCATTGATGGAAACCAACTGGCAACCATCTAGCAACCAACCGACAGACATCGACACTGGCAAGCACTTCACCAACATCAGCAACAATGCACACCGACACTCAAGCTGACATGGAATAAACTTTTGTTTATTGTATTTTAATATAAATATCTTTTGTAATCCGACATGGTACATTGTAATAGACTCATATATGTATGAGATCTTATAGGTCATTTTAAATATGGCATGAGAGATAGAGAAGAGCAAGATATGATGTATAATTTTGTATAAGGTGAAATAGTTGACAATGAAGGTTTTGGTTATTGTCTGAGCTTAAACCGGTACTGAACCTGGCATATGAGATGTTGTTTTGAAGTAGTACATTGTATTGGATTTGATAATCCATTTTGTAGTCAATGTGACTCTTTATTGAGTAGTGAGGTCTAGGCTGTTGGCCTCCTTGCATGTGCAGGCCCCTCATTATAAGTAGTATTTATTCATTGGCCAGTGAGTAAATATTGTGGGTCACAAATCCCACTAAGGTTTTTCCCACATCGGGTTTCCTCGTTAAATGTCTTGTGTTATGGTGTGTTTCTATGATGTCTCTATTATTTTTGTTTATTGCAATAATTCTCATTTACCGGTACACTCTTTTGGGATGCAAAGTTATTAATAAGTTTAAATATTTTGTAAACTAGTTAGACACTGATTCCCACCCCCCCTCTCAGTGTCTTTGGGACTATCATTGAATCTAACAATTGGTATCAGAGCCTGGTCCTCTATTTTCAAAATCCTAATAGCTTGAGGAAGATTTTGACACCGGTACAAATGGAGAACTTAAGAAAATAGTTGGAAGGAGCTCTTGAAGATTTTGATGTAGAGAAATTGAAGAATATCAAACTTGAAGGTGATCTGAGGATTGCACGGGAATTCATTAAAGGACTTCAAGAGAACTTTACTATAGCGCAAAGTAAAAGAAAAGAACTTCATGAGAAGATGTTGAATGATGATGATGAAAAAGAAACTCTTAGAGACATTGCAAACAAGCTGAGACAAGAAAACAATAATATGAAGAATGAAATGCAAGCTATGACTATGAGGTTATGTAAAGATATTGAAGACAGGAAGAAGAATGAAGAAGACTTGACTAGGAGACTTAATGATGCTAGAAATGAAAATCTGAGACTTAGTCATGAAAATGATATGTTGAAGACAAATCTGATTCACACGCAACATGATAAAACTGAGCTTAAGAGACAAGTTGGAATTCTAGAAAATGAGTTGGCTACTACAAACAAACACAAAGACAAATTCAAGAAAATTTCCGAGGAGCTTGATGACATGCTGAAAAGACAGAAGCCTAATGGAGATACAAATGGACTTGGATTTGAACATGGAGAAAGTTCTGGTACTGCAAACAATCAAGATCATGACAAACCGGTAAGACAAACTAATGCTTAAAAATTTAATGGGAAATGTTTCAATTGCAACAAATATGGTCATAAAGAAAATCAGTGTAGATTTAGAAATAATCAGAATATGAACTCACCCACTGGTCAATGTTCCAAATGCAACAAAGTTGGTCATAATTCAGAAAATTGCAGAATGAATGCGAAATGCTATGTTTGTGGAAGATTTGGACATTTATCTAATCAATGCAGATCACAAACTGGTCAAGGATATGGAAAGGCTATTCAGAGGAATAATGTGACTTGTTATGCATGTAACAAGATTGGACATATTGCAAAATTTTGTAGAAGCAAGAATGCACCGACAAACAATATGAGATCTAGTTTGAAAGGCAAAGAAAAGGTAGATGAAGTCAAGCAAGAATTTTCAAAACAATGAACCAGAAAGAGCGATCAGAGAACTGATGAAACGATCTCTGCACTGGTAGAACAGAGTAATCCTCCACCGGCAAGAGATTATTCATCTAACTAAGGAACAATCCTTAGGGGGTATTGCAACAAGTTGAAGATCATGCATTCTACCCTTGGTTGATGGTGAGAAGATACATTTCTTCTTTACCGGCAGGTGTGTTAAGTTTTCACTTAACCGGCGAGCATTTAATGTTGTTTTAAAGAAATTTTTGGCTATAAAACACTGGGAAACCATCATTTCAAACTCACCAAGCATTCAAACTTTCTGTGAGCACGAAATCGAGCAAAGGCATTCAAGGCAAATCTGAGAAGTGTTTTTCAAGCATTCAACAAACATCTGGATAAGAGGTATTTTTCATAATGGCGGCTTCATCTTCGGTTCCTGAATTTATTCCAAACCCTACCATTGTGGAGAATGTGAAATGCCCTAGACCCTTATTCAAAATAATTCCCGAGATTGCGAAGCAAGACGACTCTGTAGGAGATTTTTCAAAAATACCTAAGGGTGTAGCATTTGTAGAAGACCCTAGGATTTACATACATTGCAATATAGAAGACCTATGATCTAAGGAGTTAATGAAAATGTTTAATAAGCTCATTTGTGATGAACATGGAATTGTTAAACCCGAACATAAGATTGTGGAAACTTTAGATTTTGTGGAGATACTGAATATCCCTCAATTTCCAGAAGAAGTGGTAAGGATTGTATTGAGTAGAGCACAAGGAGAATTCTTATGGTTGGATTATGTTTGTAAGATAACCTGACAAGAAATTAGGACAGTTACCAGTTTACCCTCAACCGGTAATAGACCCGATAAGACAAAGAAGATTCCCAACAAAATGGTGACAAGCCTAACCAAAGCAACATTTGATAATAGATCACTTAGAGTAAATGACATTAATGTGAGATATGTAAGTATGGTCCTTGGATACAAAGCCACACATGCTAAGAGACTCAATTATGTTTCCAGTCTTTGTATTTATAGTGCATATGAAATGATAAAAAACAATGCTAAGATAGATGTGTGTGAATGGCTAAAAGATGAGCTTATTGATAACCTGAAAAAGATTAAGGGAGACAAAAAGGGTACTTTCCGCTTTGGAAACCTTCTGGTATGTTTGATGTTATATTTCACCAAAGAGATCCCCGGTACAGGACACAAAGACTTTGGTTATGATATATCGGTAGGAAAACAACTACAATGGGAAGCTTTTACTGACATGGGAACTAATAGAGATAATAACATAACAGATTACTTTAAAACTTTCCAATCTAAGATGAGAGCTAGGGAAAGGATTCCTCAGAGCATAGTTGAGAAATATGACAAGCAAATATGTTTTGTCATTAAAAGAGATGAAACCTGGATGGAAGCAGTAAGCCCTAGAAGTATTTGGGTTACTAAAATGGGTTATGAGGTTGATCTACATGTTCTGGAAACATATGCAAAAGCACTGCTTGAAGCACCTAGAGAACCATCTGAGGAAATATTTGGAAGTGCTAAAACCATAGCTAGTAAAGTGTCAATGAAGAAAAATAAGAAGAAAAGAGACAAATTCATTAGGGATGCATCCAAGAAAGAACAAGAAATCAAAGAAAATGTCATGAATCTTAGTGGCATATCGGCTAGTGAGCTAAAAGGACTTCAATCAGAGGCACATATTTCACTGGTTGACACATCTTCTAACAGTGATAATGGGAAGACTATTGAGTTCAAAAGAGTAGAAAGGAAGAGAAAACCCTCACTAGTACCCTCTCCTTCTCTGAAGAAACCAAGAACATTAAGGAAGAAACAACAGGTGATTAGGGAACCAAAGAAGAAGCTTACTCCAAAGAGAAAAAAGACACCGATTACCCCTTCACTGAATGATCTACTTAATGAAGTTACACATGAGGGAAATCTGTCAAATGTGAACAAGTTATATCATTCTTTCAATAACACTGACAAGGAAACTATTGAAGAAACCATTGTTCTTCATTTAGACATTTATAAGAAAGTTTTGATTGAAGTTATTGATGGGCTACCAAATGATCTCTACATGAGACTAGAAGCTAAAAGGCTATCAGTGATGGAATTAGATAAGAAATTGAAAGTTGAAGAACTCTTGGCTGTTCACCCAGTTAACTCCAAAGAAGAAATAGATGAACTTATTTCTGAGGCTAACTGATTAGTATTTGCTAGTGGACATCGATAAGTGAGCCTGATGGCTGGAAGAGTGAAGGCAATTGCAGAAGAAACAACAGATAATTGGGATATATTCTTTATAGAGAAAGAAAAACAAGAGGAAAAGAGAAGACCTAAGAAGACATTTAAGGTTTATCAAAAGGACAAAGGTAAAGGAAAAATTGGTGGTGTTCCAAACATTAAGATTACTGACAATCTTCCACCGCCACCTTTGGATACAACACCGGTACACTCAGAAGATCCACCAGTTATTGACACTGAAGGAATAAGACACGATAATACTAATCCTGAGTCGGAGATACCTTTTACAATGAATGTGGATATTCAAGAGGTAAACACTGTTGTAGATAAGGAAACCTTTGAAGTCAAGTCAGCTAATGTTGACAATAGCAACATAGCAGAGGAACCGGTACAAACTGTTGAAATTGAGACATCAACACAAACAGAGCAACTGACACAGACTGAAAAACCTACTGAAGATAAAGGTACTAGCATAGGGCCATTGAAGATAGAGAAACAGGTAGAGAAACAAACTGAGGCAAAGGTGCACACTGAGACTGAGAAACCCACAATCACAGAAACATTGAAACAGTCTGAGAAACCTTTAAAGGTTGAGATGCAAACACAGACCGATCCACTAGAAGAAAATACAAGCAAAATGGACACATCTGATGGAAGCAAAGAGGTAATAAAAATGATTGGTTAGACATCCAACACATCTATAGGTGAATTCAGACCTACCAATATTACATAGGTACTTTTGGATTCAATTAAGAACATAACGGATTGCAATGCATTGGCCTATAAGGAAATTGATAACATACTACCCATTCTTAAGTTGATTGCATCGAATTGTAAAATAGATCACATTACTAATTCTTTGGGTAAACTGGACACATTGTCCAAATTTATTGCTGATAATGTAATAACTATTGATAAGGTGAATGAGGACACAATTAAGGAGAGAGTTGAAAAAGAGAAAAACACATTCTTTGAAGACACTATAAAGAAATGTATAGAAAACTTAAATACATTATTACCGGTACTTAACTCTACAATTTTGGAGTACAAGGAGCTATACAGGGAAACATGCAAACCTCACCTTTTGACAGAGGACATTGATAAGGAGATCAAGGAGACCCAGAAAGAAATTGATGACATAGCAGATAATATAATTGGTTCATTCGGACATATATCATTTTTTGAGCAGGAAATGACAGTTTTTGAGGAGAACTTAGAAAAACTTGAGAAATAGAAGGCAAGGATAAGGTCAAATGCTCGAGAACTTAAAAATAAAATTAGTCCTAAGTTGGACAATCTTATCACTCAAAGAATTGAAATATCTAAGGCATTAGTTCAAGGAGAGCGATCACCCGAGGAACACATGCATTATCTCATCGACATGATCCAACAGACTGAGGCAACTTTGAATGATAGTAAAAGGTTTATGCAGAGTCTGATTTTAGTTTTGGCATATATTTTTCAGATTGTAACCAACCGGTTACAAACTTTGAGGTGAAATTTTTGAACTCGTTTGATTATTTTTGACAACCTTTGTCATTGATGTCAAAGGGGGAGTAGTGGAGAGAAAAATACATGTACAGAGGAAATCACTTGCTCAGGGGGAGCACATCTTTTTGGAATCTTTTTGGACTTCAGTTTTTGGATTTTTCTCATGAGTGTTGCCATCAATGCCAAAGGAGGAGATTGTTGGCATTCTACACTGTTATGAGAATAGTTGATGTTGTCATTGATGGCAAGCATCTGGCAACCAACTGGCAGACACCAACACTGACAGGAACTTCACCGGCATCGGCAAGAATGCACACTGGCACTCAGGCCAACATGGAATAAACTTTTGTTTATTGTATTTTAATATAAATATCTTTTGTAAGCTGACATGGTACATTGTAATAGACTCATATATGTATGAGATCTTATAGGTCATTTTAAATATGGCATGAGAGATAGAGAAGAGCAAGATATGATGTATAATTTTGTATAAGGTGATATAGTTGACAACGAAGGTTTTGGTTATTGTCCGAGCTTAAATGGGTACTGAACCTAGCATATGAGATGTTGTTTTGAAGCAGTACATTGTATTGGATTTGATAATCCATTTTGTAGTCAATGTGACTCTTTATTGAGCAGTGAGGTCTAGGTTGTTGGCCTCTCTGCATGTGCAAGCCCCTCATTGTAAGTAGTATTTACTCATTGGCCAGTGAGTAAATATTGTGGGTCACAAATCCCACTAAGGTTTTTCTCACACCAAGTTTCCTCATTAAATATCTTGTGTTATGGTGTGTTTTTATGTTGTCTCTATTATTTTTGTTTATTGCAATAATTCTCATTTCCTGGTACACTGTTTTGGGATGCAAAGTTATTAATAAGTTTAAATATTTTGTAAACCGGTTAGACATTGATCCCCCCCTCTTAGTGTCTTTGGGAGTGTCATTGAATATAACATTGTAGGTACAATCGTATGGATTTTCATGTCTCGTAAAGCATGCCAATAAAAATCATGCCCCAGATGCCCTTGTCACCTAAATAGGTTGAATTATATATCAAAAATCATGGAATCAGCCTTTTGAATCCAACGGTGAGGTCCTTTTAGCACCAAAATGTACCAAAAAATCAGATACCCCCAGAAATAGAAAAAAACAACTGCAGAAACCCCCAAATACACAGATCTGAAGAACAAGGCCCAAAATCTCTCATGAAGAGAACAAGGGCATGCAGATTTGGAGCTCTGATACCATATTGGAGTTGAGGAAAAATCAACTCTACAGCTCCCAAAGATCACCTATATGCAAACCTATCACAAAAGGAGAGAAGTAAAAAAGCTATGGAGGCCAAAATTCAGAGATCCAGAAAAGAGGAGTCATATTGATTACACAACAAGAATGCAATTCAATAATTACAGTTGTTATTAAAATACAAAGAGATAATCCTTATAAAAGGATACTCAAAACCCTAAAGAATTATAAGATTCCTAAGTTTAGCTTAAGCATGGAGTATAATAGACTAATAATTAAATAAATAATTATTAGCTAATAAAATGTTACTCCAACAGGAAAGATAACTCTCCTTTTTTCTAAGGGATGTAGCTTCATCATAATAGCTATTGGTTATTGTAGCATCATAAAATTGTGACCCTTACAATTTTTGACAGCATTTGGGTCTTTGCATTAGCAGACGAATCCCTAAGCCTGATTAGAGACCCAAGACATGCTCAAAACATCAAAAACTTGCATTTTCCATCACCCCGCGCTACCTATTGTCACTGCTTGTCCTAAATTAGGGTAGGACGGGGGTGCAACACCCCTATCCTAGCCCTATTTTGGGCCTCCTTTTATCATATCTTGCATTGGTCTTGTCAATTGTTGAGCGGGAAAAGTTTTCCTATGTTAGCCTAAGACAAAAAATTAGCTAAATACTCCTAATTGACAAGTATATAAGGATCATTTCCCCTCCTATTTGCATAAGTTCAAAAGTGAAATTAAGTTGATAAGTGAAGCGATGATAAGCTACAAACAAGTTGATCATCAAGTGCAAACATTCAAACATTCAAGCATTCAAGCATTGAGCATTTCAAGTCTCCTTTCAAGGCTAGGTGTTGCATTCAAGTTAAGGATTCGACCATTGAAGAGGCAAGACATCCTATTTTGCATATCCTTTCAAGCAAATTCATCAACATTTCAATTGCATTCCCTCTTGAGGTGGATTTCACTCCAGACATTTCCTTTCATTTACTTGCGACATTTTTCAATCACTTGGTTAATTCCAAAATGGGGTTTGACCTTAAGGCAAATCCCCAATCCCAACAACATTTTCCTCTTTTTTATGTGTGTAGGTTGCAAGTGCGCGATTGTAATTGCAGGTTTAGGCTTCATTTTCAGAGACGGAAAAACCCTTTCGATGCACGGATTTTTTGGAGGACCAGTCCAACTTCAACCCAGTCCTTGCAACTTTTGCTCAGATTTGTAGGGAAGCTTCATCTTAACATTTTACTGCTAATTCCAGGTGCACAGATTCATCCCGCATGTCTATCTCAAGATATAATTGCTTCTTTGTCATCTCTACACTTAGTCTCAATTTTCTTGATTTAACTAGTCTATTATAAAAGAGGGTTAATTAAATTTCTGAATTCCCTACAATTCACTTAGCATTCAATCTCTTTCCATTGGGATTGGATATAGTAAATTCAGCCCCTCTTTTAATGTAACATGTGTGAAAAGTTGAAGGGAATCCTTTGTGAAACTCTCATCCCTCTTTTGAGGGGAGTAAATCTTTCCACTTGATCTCCCCTCATCACTTTTCACCATATCACATTTTGGTGAACCCGATGTCTCACATGCTTTACATTGAAAATTATTGCACAGTTTTCATTTACAAGTTTAATTTTCTTGCAATTTATAAAACGTAGTGGTTAATTCAATCAAAACCCTAGTTGTTAAAATTGAAATTGAACTTTTGTTTTGAAAAAAATGCTATCTATTATCTAAGATCTCAAAATTACACTACTTGTCAAATTCAATTCTTTCATTGTCTTGTTCAAATTGCAAATCAAAATTACAAAATTAAGTAGTTAATTGTCAAAATCCTAATTTTCAAACATCAACTTAAATTTGTACAAAAATTGGATTCACATTTAATTTTCAGATTTGTGACTGTTTTCAGACTTGTCTTCTTACCTAAAATTCAAAGTTTCAATTTCCCTCCTTTTCCCAAAATTAAAAAATTTCAAAATTTAGTGGTTAGGTCCTAAAACCCTAATTTTCAAATTTACTTGGATTTTGTGCAAATTTCAATCAATTTTGAACAACCAATTTTAGTTTTTTAAATATTATTCAAGGTGGCCCTATCCATTAGGTTTTCCCTTTTTCAAAATTGCAATTCAATTTCTTATCTTTTTCAAAACCCTAATAGGGTCCTATTTTGACATTCAAACCTTAATTTTGCCTATCTAGAGATCATAAAATCAATTAATTTTTTGGGGTTATATCTCAAATCATCGTAGCTTTCATCCCTGAAAATTTCCTACAAAGTTGGGAGCACCGGGTGCAACATCAACCCGGTCCCTGGCTTTTTTCCCTAAATTTTGGGAGACTGTTATGACCGTATTTAATTGAGCTTAAACCTAGAAAAATGGCCGATTTTGTCAAATTTTGATCTCTCTAAAATAAATAAAAACTTCCCAAATTTCAACATTACAACTTCCAAAGAAACATTTAAAATTAAGTGGTTAATTGTACTATGTCTTAATTTTACAATCTTAATTTTCTTAATTTTAATTTTAAAATTAAGTGGTATCCCATTGGCCCTAATTTTAAATTTCAATATCTTTTTATTAATCATAAGTTTTCTTGGAGATTGTGTCATTCTTCTTTCCACAAAAGTTCAAATTGTATAATCATTATTTTCTTGAATTTTGCATTATTCAATTTTGCAAACTTAGTTCCCAAAATTCAAAATTCAAATTCAAATTTCAAATTTTCCCTCTAGTGCACGAGTTTTACAACTATTAGTCCTACCTATACTATCCCCGTTAGATGAAGCATTAGAATAAAGGCTTCCCAAGGTTTAATTCCCAAAGAGATGGAGCCTAATTTGGGTGACTTCTGTTAGAGTAATCGGGTCTTTACTTGATTAATTAAACAATATTTATTTAATTCTTTAAGTTCCCTATTATCTCTTTTTACACTTAAGTTAACATTAGGTGCATAATAATTAATTTTTTTATTAATTATTATGTGCAAGCCTAGGTTTTCCCTTTTAGGGTTTCTTGACCTATTAGAGGTTAATTTTCTTTTCTTTGTATCATTATCACATTACACATTTTTCTGAATATTGAGCTCTCATCTTTTGAGCATATTTTTCTGTGTTTTGCTTTTAGTTATTTTGTTTCTTTGCTTCTCCTTGTAATAGATTATTCAGCTTGCAGAAGATCTTTAGGCTCCTGTGGTGTTGTATTTCTCAACTCTCACATGGTATCAGAGCTTCAGATTTGTAGCTATCTGTTCTTGTTTTGAGAATTTTGGCATTGGAAGCAGATCTGGGGTTTCAAGAAGTTTTTCTTTTGTACTTAAGGATAGGTCTTTTTTTCTAAGCACTTTGGGCCTAAATGAACCTCACCATTGTGCTTAGAAGGCCCAAAAACCCCTATAGTCATATAAAAGTTGCCTAGTTTTGACTCTTGAGCATCTGGGGGTAATTTTTCTTCAATACCAGGTCGTACGGCCCTGACATGCAGTTCGAGAAATTTTTTTTTAAAAAAACAAAATTTTTTCCTTTTTACAGCATGCAGGCTGATTTTTTATTTAAAAAAAAAAAAATCAAAAAAGTCAAAAAAGGCGAAAAGAAAAAAAAAGTTTTTTTTTTACTTGGGGTTTCGCAAGGGTTTTGTACCTCTGACAGCCCGGTCGCTAGCTATCCATACGACCGACCGGACCTGTCAAACCCTGCCGACCCCACCCTCCGGCCCTGGCTCCTGCCGGCTCCCCCCCGCCCTGGCCCCCACCGGCCCCCATCGGCCCTCCGGCCACCCGCCGGCCCCTGCCGCTGCCGCTGCTCGACCTTTGCTGCCGTCGTCGCCCGGCTTCTCCCTGCACCGTCGTTACCACTACCCGACCTCTCCCTGCGCCCAACCACCTCCTCCACAACCCCACCACTCCACCGCTCCTCCCGAGAGTGCCACCCGAGCACCACCGCCACCTCGTCCCTCCACCGGACCACCACCCTCTTGCCTTTTTGAAGGGGGGTTCATTTTTTGGCCATATCTTAGGCATTCAGAGTTTTTTTTTGGAAAATGAATAGCTGTCGGAAAGCTGGTTTTGAGCCTGACCTCATGGTGTTGGATTTTGTTTCTGACTCTTCTGTTTGACTGTACTTTTTTCCAGTCAAAGTTGGGACTCCTTCTTGCACTTCTGGGGCCGTAGAATGGGCAAACGGACTCCATTTTTCAAAAATGAATAGGCATTGGAAAGCTCTCAGCATGCTCTATTCAGATATGTGATCTTGTGTCTCATAATTTTCATCAGGTACATGAGATTTCAATTTGAAGTTTTTTTTCTTATGCACTACTTCCTTCTCATCAGTATGTACCAGGGTTTGGGTTTATCTATTGTGGGGGGTATTTTTTTCTCGCTTTCTATCATTTATATCAGAAATCAAGAACACCAAAACTCTCAAAACAAACAAACCCTTATGCATCTTCTGTCTATTCTGAAAGATCACATGATAAAAAAAACCAACAAGCAGGTGGAGGTGCAGAGTGTTCATGGTAGATCCTTTAGTTGAGTTGTTGACTTCACACAACTATCACACCTAGAAGCCCCACATCACGAGGATTCTCTGGGCATGAGGGTTGTGGTCTTGTTTGGATAATGTTCAGCCTCTCTTGCAGCATCCTTATGAGGTTCTTTAGCATAGAAACAAGATGAATGAGGCCGTGGGTTTGCTCTCTTTGCATGTCTCTGAAAGTCTTTTGTTTCACCTTGATGAGTTTCTCACTCGTCAGGCTATGTGGTTGAAGTTTGAGTCTCTCTTTGGGAGGGTGAATGAGATTCAAGTATTACAGATTGAGGCAGAGTTGGTTTCCTTGTCACTTGATTCCTTTCCCATCATTAAGGATTTTTTGAACAAGTTCAAGACTACCAGATCTGTTCTTTAGGGATGTGGCAAGATCATACAGACACAGAGTGCATTCACTTAATTCTTTCAAAGCTTCGAGGTCATTTTTCAATTTTTTGCCTTTGCTTTCTACTCCACCATGGATGGCTTGGGTGCTTGTTTCACCATGCCTACCTTTGATGTTTTTTGTGAGCATCTATCTCATGAGCAGTCTCATCTTTCTCAGCTGGATATGCTCTCAGGATCCAAGAACAAAGCATTGGTTTCTCAATCCTCTAAGGAGAAGCAAAAGCAGAAACTGAAGCCGAAGAAGAATTCTATTGGCAGTGAGCATTCCTCCAAGCCTCCTCCTAAGTCTAATTCTAAACCACCATTTTCTCCGAAACATGGGAAATCTTCATAGTTTGGTGAGATTTCCTCCAAGACTAAGAAGAAATTAGGAGACACTTGCAGTTTTTGTGGCAAGGAAGGACATCCAGTTTCTAGGTGTTGGAAACACTTAGAGGCTTTAGAGGAAGCCATGCAACAAAATCACATCTCTTCACCTCAGGCATCTTCTCCTTCCACAAGGAAAGGTCATTCTCTCACTACTCGAGCTTGGACCTATGGGTCCACATGGATACTTGATTATGGTGCTTCTCACTATATGACTCACACTCAGCAATTGGTTACTTCTCTTGCCTCTTGTGGTACTTTGTAGATTGCAGTGGGTGACTCAGTTAAGCTTTCAATCTTGGGTTTAGGTTCTATCTCTTTGAATGGGGGCACTCTACAGGATGTTTTGGTTGTCCCTGACATCTCGACAAACCTCCTATATATTTATCAGATTTTCCATTCTGGCTCTGGTAAGACAGTTGAGTTCTCACCACATGATGTGGTTATTCGGAACCTCCATGACTCTGATTTGGTTGTGGCTACTGGGAGTGTTGATACTGCATCTCATCTATACAGATTTGATGGATTTGAGCCCTCTGTGGGTGCAGGTTCATCTCTAATAGGATATGCAGATTCAGTGAGTAAGCTTTGGCATAACACTTAGGCCATGTCAATTATAGATATCTTTAGTAGATGAGTACACAGGCACTTGTTCTTGGGCTCCCATAGATTTCCTCCATTGATGGTGTTTGTCATGGTTGCGTGCTTGACAAGCATCACAGAGATCCCTTTCCAAAGGGAAGAGCCTCTCGTGCTTTGGCACCCTTGGAGTTGATTCACAGTGATCTCATGTTATTTCCCACTCCTTCTTTTTCTGGGGCCAAGTATGTACTCACATTTATTGATGACTTCTCCAGACACACATGGGTGTACTTTCTTAAATACAAGTCTGATGTCTTTGATTTATTTTGAATCTTCAAGACATTTTGAGAGATGCAGTCTAGTTGTTCTATTTAGCGGATACATACAGATAATGGGGGGGATTATGTGAATTAGGCTTTCAGAGATTTTTGCATTGAGCATGGTTTGCAACATCAGTTTACTGTTCCTTACATCCCTTAGCAGAATGGTGCCATTGAGCGCAAGAACAAAACTTTATGGGAGATGGCGAATTATATGATTTAGTCCAGGTCCATGGATTTGTCTTTTTGGGCTGAGGCAGTCAATTGTGCCAACTATATTCAGAATCAGATGCCTCACAAGATGATTCAACATATGACTCCTGAGGAGGCTTGGTCTCATGACAAGCCTGACGTTTCTTTTTTCCAAGTGTTTGGCAGTGAGGAATGGGCTTTTATTCTTGATGCTCAGAGGAAATCCATGGAGTGGAAGAGCTGACCCCTCATTTTTGTTGGCTATTGTGAGGATGTTAAGGCATGCAGGTTGTTTGATCCTGATTCCAGAGAGGTCTTGTTTCGACGGGATGTTCAGTTTGATGAGCGCCTTCCCACAGTGGATACCCTGACTCCAATGTCTATTCCTCTACCTACTCCTTCCACTGCATCTCTTCAGGATTATTTTGAGGATGATTCTAATGATGGTGTTGATGATCCACCATCCCCAGCTCCACCTGCTCCATCTTAGATGCCCAAGTGGGCTCGCTTTACTGTTGAGGCGGTAGGTTCTATGGCCGATAATCCTTTAGATACTCATCGCACCTATTCTCATACTGTGGGTTCTAGTCTTTTGAGTCATGCCATTTTAGATGATCCTCAGAAGTTTTCAGAGGCTACAGGACACCCTGAGTGGGATTGTGCTATGGAGGAGGAGTATTCTTCTTTGATGAGGAATCATACTTGGGATCTTTTTCCTCTTTCTAAGGGCAGAAAGGTGGTTAGGTGCTGCTAGTTGTATCACACTTAGTATGTTGTTGATGGTTCCATTGATAAGTATAAATCACATCTTGTTGCGAAGGGTTTCTCACAGGTTGAGGGTATTGATTACTCTGAGACCTTTACCCCTGTCACCAAGATGAACTCTATTCGCTTTGTACTATTTCTTGCACCTTCTAGGGGATGGCCTGATTTTCAGATGGATGTGAAGAGTGCCTTCTTGCATGGGGACCTACAGGAGGAAATCTACATGGAGCAACCTCATGGATTTGTGCAGGAAAGTTCTTTGGTTTGTAGACCTTGGCGTTCATTGTATGGTCTCAAACCGGCCCCTCGGGCTTGGTATGAGAAGATGGATTCTTTCTTGCTCTCCACTAGTTTCACCCGCAGTCATTCTGATCACAAAGTGTATATTCAGCTTCTTGAGGGCGAGATCTTGATCCTTGTGCTCTATGTTGATGATCACCTCATCACAGGTAGCTCATCCTCTATGATTCAACATATTCAATGAGCCTTGATGGACTAGTTTGAGATGACAGACCTTGGTCTTCTGCACTATTTCCTTGGTCTTCAGGTGATTCAGTCTTTTGATGGGATCTACATTTACCAGAAGAAGTATGCTCTTGACATGCTTCGGTGCTTTGGTATGCTTGATTGCAAGCCTGCTCCCACTCTATTTTAGTCAGGGGTTGTTTTGATTCCTACTTGTCCCACTCCTTCAGTAGATTCTACACTTTACAGGCAGTTGGTTGGCAGTTTGTTGTACTTGACTCACACCCATCCTAATCTTTCCTTTGTGGTTGGCCTTGTCTCTCGATTCTCCCATGATCCTCATGAGAGTCATTGGCAAGCTGCCAAACATATTATGCGGTACATTCAGGGCTCTAGTTCTCATGGCATTCACTACACATCAGGGGAACCTCACATTGTTGGCTACACTGACTCAGATTGGGCTGGTGATGTTATTGATCGGAAGTCTACTTCTAGCTTTGTTTTATGTCTTGGCTCTAGTCCTATCACATGGTCTTGCAAGAAGCAGACTGCTCATGCATGATCATCTAGAGAGGCTGAGTACCGAGCTATTGTGCTCGCCAATCAGGAGATCTTATGGCTTTGACAGTTGATGACTAAATTTGGTTTTCCTCCTGATAGTCCCACTATTCTTTGGTGTGACAATCAGAGTGCTATTCATATTTCCCGCAACTCGGTAGAGCATCAACAGACGAAGCACATTGAGCTTCACATGCATTTCATCCACCAGTTGATTCAGGATGGTTCTCTCATTTTGGAGTACATTCCCACTGCCGAGCAGGTTGCAGACATTTTCATGAAACCTTTTGCATCACCCCACTATCTTCAGTTGCTCTCTATGCTTGGGGTGAAGGAAGTTGTCCTTGGGGGGTCTTTATGAGGCCTTCCTTCCTTCTTCTTCTTTCAGTATGTTCTTTTATCTCTTTTTAGAGAGGAGTTTTTTCCCACTGGGTTTTCTCCTTGTTCTTTGTTTCATAGAGATTTCATTGTATTTGGGTACTTGATCAGGCCTTGTTGTCGGGACCCATCTTTCCTGCTTTCAGTAGTTGTTCTAGGTTTTAGCTTCTCCCTAAGTCTAGATTAAGGGGGGGTGTTAGAGTAATTGGGTCTTTACTTGATAAATTAAACAATATTTGTTTAATTCTTTAAGTTCCCTATTATCTCTTTTTACACTTAAGCTAACATTAGGTGCATAATAATTAATTCTTTTATTAATTATTGTGTGCAAGCCTAGGTTTTCCCTTTTATGGTTTCTTGACCTATTAGAGGTTAATTTTCTTTTCTTTGTATCATTATCACATTACACATTTTTGTGAATATTGAGCTCTCATCTTTTGAGTATATTTTTCTATTTTTTGCTTTTAGTTATTTTGCTTCCTTGCTTCTCCTTGTAATAGATTATTCATCTTGCAGAAGATCTTTAGGCTCATGTGGTGTTGTGTTTCTCAACTCTCACAACTTCTACAGTGAGGATATGGATAATTCTTCCCATCCTAATAACATCCCTATCTACCCAATTGATGATTCCCATGATGAAGAAGAAGATTTGACTAGAGTTTCCATAGATCAAATATCAAAATTAGACAATCAATTTGACAATTTCCAACAATGGATGTCCCAAGAATATCCTAATAGTGAAGCTCTTCCATTAATTGAAGGTCTAAAATGTGTGATTCAAAGTGATAAGAATGGAATTTATATATTGCGTGGTATTGCTCACATTGTTGATTCTAATGTTATGCCTATGAAAAGTTGTGCTGAGAACTTAGGTTGTTCACAACCTTCTACACAAATCACTCATTCTATTCCTTTGACCACTTCTATGACTAGTATTCCTACTTTCGATTCAAACATCATGGCTACTTCAACTCAAAATGTAATACCTACAACCATTAGTCATGGGGGCAATCCCTCTTCTTCATTTAATCCTCCATCTTTATCTATGTCTTCAATGAGTATTCCTATTATCTCTCAACCAATCAATGTGACACAAGGGCGCAATTCGTCCAATCATTCTACTCCTCCTTTTAGTCTCCCTTTTCCTACTCAATCATCACCTATGCCTAATTACCATAGTGTCCCATCACCTTATTCTCAATCAATGACTTCTTTCAACAACATCACACCACCTTCTCAATCAAGCATGTCTAACATAAATTCTTCAACTGAAGCAACCATTAATAACCTTGCTCAAATTGTGTCTTCATTGCAACAACAAATTGCTTCTATGAGTCAATCCAAGTTTAGTGTGCCCACATTTGATGTTGTGAGACCACTTTCTCTCGATATTGTTAGAGTTGTCCCTCCTAAGCATGTTTAAGTCCCTCAATTGGAACTCTATAATGAAAAAGGTGATCCTTTAACACATGTCAAAACATTCCAAACTTTTTGTACTAACGTTGCTTATGATCAAAGATTGCTTGCCAAATTGTTTACTAGAACATTAAGAGATAAGGCTTTGCAATGGTATTGTTCTTTTCCTTCTTATTCTATTACTTCTTTTCAACAACTAGCAAATGCTTTTATTCAACAATTTCAAAACAATATAGGTCCTAAAATCACTTTGACTGATTTAATGCATTATAAACAAGGTGTTAAAGAAAAGGTGACTGCTTTCATTGGTAGATATAAGCATTTGTGTTCTCAAATTTCTTTTCTAGTGCCTGATAATGATATTCAAAGAATTTTCATTTCTAATTTGCAAAAAGACATTAGGGAAAAACTTCTCCTTTCTGTGTTTACTTTCATTCTGCAGTTGTGCGCAACACTTCACAATTATCAACTGACTATGAGTTAACTAGAGAAATATACTCCTATGGATCCAAGTGATAAGGGTGAGAGTGCTCAAAAACCATTTACGAAGTTCAAACCGAACAAAGGCTTTATCAAATTCAATGACACCATCAACAACAACAATGTGAATGCTACAACAGGTGTGCCACCTATTTCTAAACTTTTCTAAAGAAAAAGACAATTTACTCTTTTGAATGAATCTTTGCATAGCATCAAGTCTCAGTTGTTAAAAATAAATGTTACCAAACTTCCTCCAATAAAACCAGTTGATCCTTCTAAGGCAACTTGACCTCACTTTGATAATAATTCTTTTTGTCAATTTCATCGTCAACCTAGTCATGATACTGAAAAATGTTTTGCATTAAAATGTAAGATTCAAGACTTGATTGATAATAATACTATATCTGTGGCAGGTGTGAATGATAAGGGAAACAAATCAGTAGCTCCTCCTAATCAAAATCTTAAGATTTTCACTGATCCTTTACCCTCTCATACCTCTAACGTGATTGAGATTGAACATACCTCTTTCTATTCCTTTGATGTCAATTTCATAGCTCCAAATGTGGTTAATATGGTAGAGAAACAAGAAACACCTAAGGATCCATGTATCACATTTGACCCTCATGAGACTATTAGAGCACTTGATGGCCCTTTATACATAGTTGCGAAGATCCAAGGAAAACTTTGTTGTGGTGTTCTTATTGATCCCTCTTGCATGGTTAATGTCATCACCGAAGAATATCTTTATACTTTACATTTAAATCAACCAATCTATAATGATACTAATGTGGTTGTTAGGTTATTTGATGGATTTTCTTGTCCTACTATTGGTTCTATCACACTTCCTATTGAGGTTCATACTAAATCTATAGATGTTAACTTTGTTATCATTCCTTCATCTGAGCAATTCCATGTGAAGTTAGGCTACCCTTGGCTATCTTCCATGAAGGCTATTTCTTCTCGAATCCATAAGTGTTTGAAATTCCCCCACAATGGAGAAATAATAACTGTTAACCATAGCTTATTTTGACCAACCAAAAAAAGCTCAGGTGTTCCTATTGATTACTTTTGGCCTCAACAATTTCAGTCTCTTCCACCAAGAAGTGATGCTCTCTTTCAATCTTATGAAAATTGGAAGAAAGATATGATCTTATCCTTAAGCCAACCTAGAACTCCAAAACTTGATGTTCCCATCATTCTTGAAGATAAAGTTCTTCCCCTAACAGATAGAACTAATCTTCCTCCTAAGGAAGATTCCCAACCTATTCCTATGGATGACACTATTCCTTCTCCTAAGAAGAACAATAATATTCCTCCTAAGGTTAGACGTATACCTCCTCCTCATGATGGACCTAGTCTCCTTCCTACACAAAACATTCCTCCTTTATATGGTGCAGTTCCACTTCCTTTCTCTTATAGAGAGAAGAGACATGCCTCTCCTCTTATCCAACCTAAAATACCTCAACCTAACCATCCAACTACCAAAGATGAGAATATTCCTCCTTCAACAAATATTCCTCCTTCTTCTCTTTTGCTAAGACTCAATGGAAGTGTTGTGGGAGAGAACGCTGACGAAAATGTCATGCTAGAGCTCATGAAGTTGTTCAATCACCCAAAACACCAACAGTTGACATGATTCCATTTTCTCCTTAGCAAGATGTTGAACCTAAATCTCCAAACAATAAGTTGCAAAAAACATGTGATGGTTTTACTTCTATTCATGTTAGAGCTCCTCTTTTTATAAATCTTGATGAAGAAATGGGTGAAAATGTTATTCATGATAGCACAGCAACTCCTAATGCTTCTGATAGTGAATATGAATATGTTGATGTTGACAAACATTTATCTACAGAATTTTCAAAAGCCCTAATCCTAGCTCCTAGAAATGAACAAAGTGAATTAGCACATGAGCATAGTCCTTGTTTGGATCTTGTGATAGCTCCATCTGTTGTGCTTGATGTCACTCCTCTAGCGTGTTTCCCACCTTCCTGAAATAGTGATCAGCAAGATTGGGAGGTGGATGTCATGCTAGACTAGCTACATTAGCACCGTGGATCCTCTACCTCTCTCCTTTCTTTCTCTTTTGTGACCATTCTTCTATATGTATCCCTATTCTTCTATTTTTTGTCCCTAGTAATGTCTACTTGAGGACAATGCAAAGCATTGAGATCTTTTTTGGTCTCTTTCATGTTGACTCAAAAGACACATGTGTTCTCTTTCTTCCAAGGGGGTTTCCTTTCTTTGGGGAATGAGTACTATTCTATGCATATATATACATGATATACATGAGTTTTCATACAATGTACTGACCCCGAGGAAAGTGAAGCCACCTTGTGCTTTATGTTTTGTGTTCATTATCCTTGGGTTTATTCCTCAATTGGGGGCTAAATCCTTGCAATAACGTGCTCCCTCTCTTTCTTTCTCTTAGGTGTATCCTACCTTAAAGCAATCACTCCTGATAAGGCGTGCGTGATCGCTTTAACATGGGAGAAACATTCCACTCCTATTTTCCTTCTTAATACTTAAAGTTACTTAGTGGACTTGGCTTTATTTTGTATTTTTTGGTATCCTTTCTTTTGATGACTCATAGTGAGGGAACTTTACCATTTGTAGTCATGATTCTCCCTCCTGATCTTCCCTTTTACTTTGTCAATCAAAGTCTTAAGATCCTTTGCCCACTATGGGCTTGGTGTATCTTGCATCTTTGACATGGTGAAAGTCTTTCAATCTTATTTCCTTGTACTTCAACGGTAGTATTGGCATATGCTTATACTCCCACTAAAGTGGGGGCCAAATGTAGCGTCATAAAATTGTGACCCTTGCAATTTTTGAACGCATTTGGGTCTTTGCATTAGTGGATGAATCCCTAAGTCTGATTGGAGACTCGAGACATGCTCAAAACATCAAAAACTTACATTTTCCATGACCCCGCATTGCCTATTGTCATTGCCTATCCTAAATTAGGGTAGGACAGGGACATGGCACCCTTGTCCTAGCCCTATTTTGGGCCTCCTTTGATCATATCTTGCATTGGTCTTGTCAATTATTGAGTGGGAAAAGTTTTCCTATGTCGGCCTAAGATGAGAAATTAGATAAATACCCCTAATTGGCAAGTATATAAGGAGAATTTCGCCTCCTATTTGCATAAGTTCAAAAGAAAAATTAATTTGATAAGCGAAGCGATGATAAGCTACAAACAAGTTGATTATCAAGGGCAAACATTCAAGCATTGAGCATTTCAAGTCTCCTTTCAAGGCTAGGTGTTGCATTCAAGTCAAGGATTCAACCATTGAAGAGGATATTCCTATCAACACTCAAGACATCCTATTTCGCATATCCATTCAAGCAAATTCATCAACATTTCAATTGCATCCCCTCTTGAGGTGGATTTTACTTCAAACATTTCCTTTCATTTACTTGCGACATTTTTCAATCACTTGGTTACTTCCAAAATGGGGCTTGACCTTAACGCAAACCCCCAATCCCAACAACATTTTCCTCTCTTTTTTGTGTGTAGGTTGTTGTTACGCGACTATAATTGCATGTTTAGGCTTCATTTTTAGAGACGAAAAAACCATTTTCAGCATGCGGATTTTTTGGAGGACCAGGTGCAACTTCAACCCGATCCCTACAACTTTTTCTCAGATTTGTAAGGAAGATACATCTTGACATTTTACTGCTAATTCTATGTGCACAGATTCATCCTGCATCTCTATCTCAAGATATAATTGCTTCTTTTCCATCCCTACACTTAGTCTCAATTTTCATGATTCAACTTAGTCTATTATAAAAGAGGGTTAATTTAATTTCCGAATACATTCCAAATTCTCTACAACTCACTTAGCATTCAATCTCTTTCCATTGGAATTGGATCTAGTGAATTCAACCCCTCTTTTAATGTAATATGAGTGAAAAGTTGAAGGGAATCCTTTGTGAAACTTTCATCCCCTTTTTGAGGGGAGTAAATCTTTCCACTTGATCTCCCCTCATCACTTTTCACCATATCACAGTTACTTTACAAAGTGGGTTGAAGTTGTTCTTATTTGATCCACCATCGCTAAAGTAATCTACAATTTTCTTGCTTTTGATTACTTGCTACTCTTGTCTCTAATAATGACACATCATTTAAGAACAAGGAGGTATTTTAAAACAATTCTTGGAGAAATTTTATATTTTAAATTGGTTTTCTACACCTTATTATCCTTAATCCAATGGCCAAGTTTAAGCATCAAATAACACCATTGAACATATCTTACGTAAGACGATTAAAAACCATAATAAGTATTAAAAAACTCAATTAACTTATGAATTGTGGCATATCACATGAGTGTTAATATGACTATTTGTACTACTTATAAACTCACATATGGTATCAATTATATTATACCTCTAGAATTATAAATCCCTTCATTATGGGTTATCCTTAAACGTTTGATTGGTGATGATAGTTATTGTGCAAAATGCCTTAATCAACTCAAGTTGCTTGATGAGCACCAATTAAAGGCCTTCAATCACCTTCAAACTTACTAAAAATATCTACCAAAATGGTTCAATCAGAATGTTCTTTCTCATGCTTTCAACATAAGCGATCTCATTCTCTATGAGAACTAGAGAAACATCAACACACAACCTCATTGAAAAGGAAAATTCAGCCTTAATTAATTAGGTCCCTACATAATCACCTTAGCTTATGGTTCTAGTTCTTATGGTCTATATAATATGGATGGTACATAGCTAAAAGAACTTATCAATGCCATGCACTTGCATTGATATTATCATGTACATGACACTCGTCTCCTCCTAGGGTTTTTGAGTTAGTTATATTATATCATTCTTTCATCAACAAATTTATCTTTCTCAATGTGTTATGAAGTACACATGTATGGTTAATTTCTTTAATTATGAATCAGTTTTATATGCATTTCAATTCTATACATTGTATTAATTGTGTCTTTCAATCCATTGCATTATCTTAGTCAATTTCTTTTTACAATGTTAGTTATCATGTTTCATCGGTAGATTGGTCATTTCATTAAATGGAATAACTTTAATTAGATTAGCATGTTTCATTTTATGTATATCTATATCATCATATTACACTGGATAATCATAGTATTCAATTAAACATATATTTTATATGTGTTTGATTAATCATGATAGCATCTAAACTAGCCATACATGCTAATGCATCCATATAACATGCTTTAAATTAAAAGCATATATTAGAGCACAAGTCATGATTAAACAAAATCCAACATATATATGTATAAATGTCTCAATGTACATGTCATCATCACTCTATATATGCATACACATACACATACACATACACATACACATACACATACACATACATATACATACACATACATACATATACGTACATATACATACATATGCATACATACATCTAAATATATCTATATACATATATACATACATACATATACATATACATAAATATACATATACATATACATATATATCTATATGTGTGTATAAATAAATATATATACATACATATACATATATATATATATATGTATATATGTATGTATATATATACATATATATATATGTATGTATGTATGTATATATATATATATACATACATACATACATACATGTATGTATGCATGGATTCATATATATATACATACACACATGTGTGTGTGTGTTTACATATGATTATAAACATCTAGGAGACCATCTACTTCATCTACATGGCTAGCTAATCCAATAAGGTATCCTCTCCTCATCTTGCAACTACCATGTCATCCATCAATTGCCAAACTTAAGAGTGCTTAAGGTCCATAGGGGAATTGGTTTGCACAACCTTGACCTCCCTCCGAAGCTCATCAACCTAGATCTGAAGGGAATCATGTGCCTACTCAACACTCTTTATTCTCATCATAGCGTGATCTCACTTGACGTAGATGGTAGAAAGTTCCACCACCCATGATCTCTTTATCCCGTCATAGTGCTCAATTGTGCTTCTCTTTGAACTAGGTCCACATGGGTCTCCTTTTTGGCCATCTTGAGTTGTGCTAAAGGCTCAAACAACTAGATCCTATCAGCCATCTATTGTTCCCTGTAAGCATCTAGGACAAGACTTCTTGCCTACACCACTAGTACCATCTCTATGAGTGCTCAACTAAAAAAACTAGGCCACTCTCATGTAATCATTACACACATAGAGGATAGAGAATGTATTATTACAACATCATGATAATCATAAAAAATA
Organism: Cryptomeria japonica; assembly: GCF_030272615.1. Classification (NCBI taxonomy): domain Eukaryota; kingdom Viridiplantae; phylum Streptophyta; class Pinopsida; order Cupressales; family Cupressaceae; genus Cryptomeria; species Cryptomeria japonica. The sequence goes on along the minus strand of NC_081415.1, from coordinate 159,695,237 downwards.
CATATAAAAGTGAAATATATCTATATTATACCTATATCAAAATGAAGCTAATAATTGGGTCACCAACTCACTAGTCTAGATCCATCGGTGTGAATATACTCCTTGAGGCCCCCGATGTACATATTACTATAGCTAGGGAACCCTGATTTGTGGTGGAATGACTACATGAGGAACACAAGTGTGGGAACCTATTTGCAGAATAGAAAAGATGACAAGGTTTTCTATTGGGGAGGATATCATCCACCATCTTTGAGGCGTCTCTACTCTTGCCTCCTTTTCTCCTACAACCACCTCATATAGGCCCTCATCTCCATCTAACCCTTGTGCACTTGGGTATCCTCTAGAGGCATCTAGTTGGAAGTGTTGGCAATTGACACTCAATTGGTTGGTTTCGCTATGCTGTCATTGATGGCAACATGGTATCTTGTTTTGGCTTCATGTTTTGGTTTAGTTGTGTATCGACAAGAACTTCACAGACACTTCACCGACATTGGCACCGGCACCAGCAGGAAGGAAGGATTTATTTGGTTACCGGCAATGAAGGCCGACATGATTTAGAATAAGGTTATCGGTATTGGAGGCCAACATCTTCTGGATCGGGCATCAACAATTGTTTTTGATATTCATGTATTTATGCTATCTAGCTGACATGTATATTGATATTGTAATTATCTTTGTAAACCAACATAAGGCATGATAAATTGTATAGGGTATATAGGTCAGTTGGATTAGATCATTTTGATATATTATGTGGATGATGATATGAATGTGAATATGAATGGATAGAAGATGTGAAATATATCAGAGAAATTATGTATGTGAGGATATTTTGTAAAGGGTTATTCTGGTAAAGGGTTTAGGGTTTTAGACCGGAACAGACAGAGCTTAACCGGAACTATATTCTGGCATAGATTATGCTATCTTAGCAGTTCATTCATTTCTTCATATTGTAGTCTGGATTTATATGTAGTCAGTGAGGCTCCTTTTGTGATTGAGCAGTGTGCTCTAGGCTGTAAGCCTTCCTACAAGTGCAGGCCCCTATATTTTATAATATCTCTTCATATGGCTAGTGAATTGATATTGTGGGTCACAAATCCCATTGTGGTTTTTCCTCTTTGAGGTTTTCCATGTATAATTTTGTGTGTTATGGTATTCATTTTTGTGATTGGCTTTTTGGTTGCTTTACTTCTTTCAATTCTATATGTACCGGTATACCAGTTGGTGTATGCATGATTTAATAAGGTTAAAATTGATTATACCAATAGAACATTGATTCACCCCCCCTCTCAGTGTTCTTGGATTCCAACAATTGGTATCAGAGCTTTGTACCTCGGAGGAAGTTTAACAACTTGAGGGAGATCCTGAATCTAGAATCCATGGATATGGGTTTGGAAAAGCAAGTTGAGATGGCACTTGAAGATTATGATGCTGAAAGGATGAAGAACTTGAAGTTACAAAATGAATTGAATTCTGCTTAGGAATTCATTCTTGTCCTATAGGAGAGGCTGCCATCTGTTCAAGCTAGGAGGAAGGAACTTTTACAAAATCAGGATGATGAAGAGAAAGATACAGTTAAGGAACAATGTCAGAAGCTGAGTCAGGAGAACATGGTTATGAAAAATGAAATGCAAGCTATAACTATGAGAATGTCTCAAGAGATTGAGGACCAGAAGAAAAAGGAAGAAAATCTTGTTGTATCTTTGAAGAACAAATTTGAAGAATGTGGTAGGTTGGTTCATGAGAATGATACGTTGAGAATTGATTTAGTACAATCCAAGAGTAATGAACAAGAGCTTGAGAAACAAATGATAATTCTGAGAGATGATCTGACTATTGCAAGTGAGTATAAAGAAAAATTCAGGATTAGTTTAGCACAACTAGATGAGGTATTGAAGAGACAAAGATAGATTGGAGATTCTAGTGGACTTGGATTTGACCAAGGACAGAGTTCCTGTATTGCTAATGAAGATCAAAACTATCAGGCACCGGTAAGGTAGTTCAATGCTTATAAATTTAATGGTAGATGTTTTGTTTGCAATAAATTTGGTCATATGGCTAGGCAATGTAGAAATAGAGCAAATCAGAACAATAATTCTGCTCCTGGTTAATGTTCTAAATGTAATAAGTATGGTCATAAACAATGATAACTTTAAAAAATCCCCCCTCAAAGAAATATATAAAATATTGGCGAACTTTTATTTATTTTGGATAAAAATAATATTTTTTATTGGCGAATCTTTCATTTAAAAAAATATATTAATTTTATTGGCGAATTTTTTTAAGTCAAAATATTTTGGTAGAAAATCTTGGTGAATCTTAGAAAATAATACAAGTATGCATTAGTTACTATTGCAAATAATTTCATTTAAAAAAAAAATTCTTATAGAGAAGTAGAGGCCTAAGGTGGAAATCATTAAGGAGTTTAAAGGGTAAACAATACTTTATTTAGTTATTGGCATTAATTTAAATTAATCTAATAGCCCTCTTTGTATTTTGTCAAATATAATGTACTTAAAATTTGTAATACTCATGGGGCCCAAAATTGTTTTTATACTATTGATTTCCATTGAGGCCAACAATTGAAAAGCAACTCAACCCCCATGAGCATTACAACTTGTACGTACAATTTACCTCATGGAATGCAATGATGATCATTAGATTATATTTTAAATCAATGGTGGCAACTTAAGATTGCTAGTAGAACCCTATAGTAACTAATAATCATGATGTATTATTGGAAAATTAATTTAATTTTTTATAATAAATTATAAAATTTTGGCGAATCTGATCCAACCATGTATCGAATATTTTGGTGAATCTTTGAGTTCAGAAATTTAACAAAATAAATTCTCTGGTGATTTAAATAAGACTAAAATAAAAAAAATTAAAATGTGGTGATTTAGGTCACCTTAAAACTTGAACTATTAGCCAAATTTTAATTTCCAAATTAAAAAAATTAGCTAATTGGCGAATATTAGCCACTAAAAAAATCACTAGTCATAAAACAAAAGATTGTAGAATGAATGTTAAGTGTTATGCATGTGGAAAATTTGGACATATGGCTAATCAGTGCAGGTCAAGCAATTATACCGGTTTTAGAAAAGCAATTCAAAAGAACAATGTTACATGTTATGCATGTAATGAGGTTGGACATATTGCTAAATTTTGTAGAAGCAAAAATTCACCGGTTGGTATTGGAGGATCAAATGAGAAAGAGAAAGAAAATGTTAATGAAATCTAGCAAGATCATACCCAGAGATTGGTCAGGAAGACTAAAGAACAATCAGCATATGGGAATGCATCGGTTACTTATCCGATAGAGGAGGTTGCTCCTGCACCTGCAGGTAGCTCATCTGATAAATGAGGTAGATGCCTTATGGGTAGGAAAAATTCATTAAGATGTTGCATAGGCCTTAGGAAGAGGTTCTGGAAGATGTTCCAAACATTGGAGATGCTCATCCGGCATGGATATGTTTTTGTTCGAGATCCGATATCTTTCACTGGAAGTCATTGATGTCAATGAAAGATTAGGGTTTTTTTTGGAGGATAAAAGGTTGAATCTACTTCATTTTTTATCCCCTTACATTCAGAGTGATTAAGAGTGATTCAGAGCGATTAAAGGCGATTCAGTGTGATCAGATATCTTCTTGAGCGATTTCACCGATGATTGGAAGAGGTCTTTAGGGTTTTTCACGGAAAGCAATTCATAGGTATTTTTTTTTAATCATGGAAGCGGGATCATCATTTGTACCTATCTTTGCTGCAAATCTGACTATAGTTGAGGTCAAGGACTGTCCCAGGCCGACTTTCAAGTGATATCCGCATGTGGCTACCCTGGACGATTCGGTTGGCACTTTTTCCTGTGTCCTAGAAGGAGTTGTGTATGTTGAAGATGTAAGAGCTTACATTCATTGTCACATTGAGGATGTAGGAGCATGTACATGAATGATCTAATGGGAGATTCTAGAAAGATTAAGCCTAAGTACAAGCACATTGAGGATTTAGGGTTTACCAACATTATGGACATTCCAAAATTCGAAGATGAAATTGTTAGGTATGTTTTGAACAGAGTGCATGGAGAGTTTATCTGGTTAGATAGACCATATAAGATTAAAAAGGAGGCCATCAGGGAAATCACTAGTTTACCATAGGTTGGGCAGTGTCTGGATAAGAAGGTTTCTAATGATCATGTCAACAAGATTACTGGCACAACATCGGACAAGCGATCTATAAGAATAAGTACTATCATCGACATAGACATTAGATTTTGTAGCATGGTCATCAGTTATAAGGTAACACAATTAAATCGACAGAATTCTATTTCTAGCTCCTGCATTTTCGCAGCTTATAAGATGATGAGAGAAAATGAGAAATTGGATCTATGTGGTTGGATGTTAGATGAACTATTGATAAACCTAGGAAAGATTAAAGGAGAAAAGAAAGGTACTTTCTAGTATGGTAACCTAATTGTATGTTTAATGCTATTTTTCATAAATGAGACTCCCAGTTTTGGGAAGAGACAATGGGCATTTGACATCCCAGTAGGGAGGCAACTGAAAAAGTCAATTGCTACATTAGGCAATCAAAGAGCTGACAAGGTATGGGGATATTTTAAGGCATTCCAGAATGATATGAAATCTAGAGAAAGGATTCCTAAGCACATTGTTGAGAAATACTCAACTGACATATGCTTCATGGTGAAAAAAGATGAAGCACTCATGGAAGCGATCAAACCCCGGAAGATCTGGATTGAGGAGATGGGCTATTAAGTTGATACACAAATTTTAGATGCTTATGCAAAAATGTTGATTGATGCACCTATTCATGAAGTTGAGAAGCCCTGTGGTACTGCTAAACAAAAGACACAAGAGGTTGAAACTGAGTTCAACCGGAAGAAGAGAGAGAAGCAAGAAAGTAAGGCAAATAAGTTTGTAGAAATGGTTTCATAGGACATGAAAGAATTGATTGATGTTGTTCTGAAGAAAGGAAGAAAGAGAAAGGAACCATAAGTATTCATTGATCCTATTGCAGTTGAATCTACATTTGAGGATGACACACCCCTGGCATTCAAAAGGGTTATAAGGAAGAAAACAAAAGAAACAAAGGTAAAGGCTAAAAAGCAACCGGTTAGGAAAGTACATTCAAGTTACCGACACAGAAGAAAGCACCAAAAGAAACACCTTCAGCCCCATTCGGTACTGGTAGAAGGAAGAAGAACAGAGACATTGATCTGACAATTGAATCTGGTAATGTAACTATCATTCCACCAAAAACTTGTGCAGAGTTAGTTAATGAAATTACTAAGGATGGTATGTTAAAGAATGTACAATTTTATTATTAACATTTAGAGGATGATGAACAAAGAGAAATAGAGGAAGCAGTATTGTTATATTTGGATATTTATAAGAAAGGCTTGATAGAAATTGAAGACCAAATACTGACAAAATTGTATGATATGTTAGATGCTAGGAGACTGTCTGCAATGCAAGAGGACAAGCATATTAAGATACAAGATATCTGTTTGTGTTTCTATTGCTCCAGAGGAGATGGATATGATACTTGAGGTGGCAAATAGGAAAAACTTTAACAACAAACATAGAATAACCAATCTTATGTTAGGAAGGGTAAATGAAATAATCAAGGAGACCAACAAGGCATGGGTTAAGTTCTTTGAAGAGAACCATGGCTTTTATACTTCACCAGAAACTAAGTCAAATACTGCAGACATCTCGGTTGATGGAAAAGGAAAGGGTATTATGGGTACTTCACCCTCAATTTCAAAAAACATTAAGATACTTGAAATTAAGCCCCTGGTAGACACAAATGTATAGGCAAATGTTGAGATACCAACAAATGCAGAGAATGTAAAGGTTGATAATGTACAGGATACTAATGTTGAGGACAACAGTCCTCTGGATACAGATGTACAAGATGAGGTTACAGTTCCTAGAGAGGAACCGACAGTTACTGAGACTACACCAAGTGGCGAAGCCACCGATGCAAGTGAGGAAGCTATAAAGGATAAAACATTAGAGGAGAAGAAAGGGGAATCTGGCAGGGAACCGGTAGTGAGTCCATCATTGTTGTCAATTGACACCTCGCAGATTGAAAAGAAAAACATAACAGAGATGAGCTCTACTGAACTCATGATGATGGTTGCACAGAAATTGATGAAGGAGGAATCTATGGATAAAGGGACTATTGATCAGTCTATCACTATTTTGCATAGACTAGTCCTAGAGTGCAAGTTTGATAGAGAAGCGAGCCCATCTGGCAAGCTTAAGACAATTACTGAGCATATTTCAAAGGATTTTCAATCCTTGCAGTAGATATCAAACCGACAAGCAATGAAGAGGTTCACACAGGCAAAAAGAGCTACATTTGATCAAGTGATTGAGTCTGAGAGAAAGAAGATTGATGAAAAGTTGAAATTGATAGACAATTCTTTAAAGAAGTGTACAAATATTTACAGAGTATGTTGTAACACAGATGTACTTACAGTTAACTTGGATAAGAGGATTAAGTAATATCAGGAGAAAATTGCAGGTATAGCCAATTCTTTTGATGGATTGAATTAATTGGCTACATCCATTGATGGTCAAATTTTGGTTTTAGAAGCCCAAATTTTTGTTCTTGAGAAAGAAAAAGACAAAATCATAAGAAGAGCCAGAAGTCTTACAGGTTTCGTGTTTCCTCGGTTGGATTCACTTAGTGTACATAAGAAGGAGTGTATGGATATGGTTGGTAAGCCCACACCGGTAGAGTTAAGTGAGAAAGAGTCATTTGCCCATATGCTAAATGGACTTGTATCTATTTCCAACACTTTTAAATCTGGTTGGGATACTTATCTTGAGCTATTGGAGAAGGCTTATCCAGAAATTTTCAAATATGTTAAGCTCCAGTAAGGTATTTTTGGGATATTCATTGTACAGTCTTTTCATTCTTCGTCCCGATTTTGGATTTTTGGTACTCTTTTTGGAAATTTTGATGGCATTAATGTCAAAGGGAGAGTGATATAGATGTTGAAAAGAAAAAGGGAGTTGTATACATTAGGGGGAGATATGGAACTATGGAAGTATGGAGTATTTTATATCAATGGATATTCAACTCAGAGGGAGCAGGTTCAGGATGAAACCATGACCATTTTTCACATGAGTGTTGCCATAAATGCCAAAGGGGGAGATTTTTGGCAACTAACACTCAATTGGTTGGTTTCACTATGTTGTCATTGATGGCAACATGGTATCTTGTTTCGGCTTCATGTTTTGGTTCACTTTTGTACCAACAGGCACTTCACAGACACTTCACCGGCACCGACATGAAGGAAGGATTTCTTTGGTTAGCAACAATACAGGCCAACGTGATTTAGAATAAGGTTATCGGTATTGGAGGCCGACATCGGCAATTGTTTTTGATATTCATGTATTTATGTTATCTAGCCAACATGTATATTGATATTGTAATTATCTTTGTAAACTGACATAAGGCATGATAAATTGTATAGGGTATATAGGTCAGTTGGATTAGATCATTTTGATATATGGTGTGGATGATGATATGAATGCAAATATGAATGGATAGAAGATGTGAAATATATCAGAGAGATTATGTATGTGAGGATATTTTATAAAGGGTTATTCTAGTAAAGGGTTTAGGGTTTCATAGCGGAACTGTATTCTGACATAGATGATGCTATCTTAATAGCTCATTCATTTCTCTAGATTGTAGTCTAGATTTATATGTAGTCAGTGAGGCTCCTTTTGTGATTGAGCAGTGTGCTCTAGGCTATAAGCCTTCCTGCAAGTACAGGCCCCTATATTTTGTAATATCTCTTCATATGGCCAGTGAATTGATATTGTGGGTCACAAATCCCACCGTGGTTTTTCCTCTTTGAGGTTTCCCACGTATAATTCTGTGTGTTATGGTATTCATTTTTGTGATTTTATTATTGGTTGCTTTACTTCTTTCTATTTTATATGTACCGGTATACCGGTTGGTGTATGCATGCTTTAATAAGGTTAAAATTGATCATACCAGTAGAACATTGATTCACCCCCCCTCTCAATGCTCTTGGATTCCAACAGGAAGATGGGAGAACAACCTACTATCTACCACCACCTAACAAACCCATTTGTGACACTAACATCATTGATGTCAAGTGGGGGAGGCAGCTCCTCATCATAACTACCCTCATCATTGTGCTAGATGTCTCCAAGGGTAGGACATGGTCGATTCTAAGGCTTGGTAGGGCTCTTGAAAGATAAAGTATATGTTGGTACTACCACTAGAAACACTTGCACTAATCTAAACTAACTCATACAACACTACTAGTAGTAGGGTATAACGATATGGTCATGATGGTCGATAAGGAACTAAATGTGTTGAATGTGTGGCAGTTGAGTCCTATTTGTAGGTCACCTATTCATGCCTTGATAAGACTGCCACAAAACATCATCGACACCTAATTGATTGAAAATCTATCTATAAAATAAAAATCATTGGACCTCTACTATTGCACAAGAGGGTACGCGTGCGCTCATGGCTTTTCAATTGTAATCTAGTAGGGGTATCCTGCTAGCCTCATGCAAGTAATGTTCTTGAATTCTCACACTTGAAGGAGTGTGTAGGAAATGAAGTTGTGGTGCTTGAGATGAACATACCACCCAAGGTTTTTATATAAGTGTGCTAGCATGTTGCGACCTAAGGTGAATATTGTTCCCTACTCATCCATGTCTTTGTATAGTGAACGAGGCCCACTTGGAGGTGGTAGCCTCATTTGTCGGTGAGATCTCGGAGTGTCACTATGGTGGTCATGATGTATCTCACAAGGGTCACTACAACTCTCCCTTGATCTAGCCATCTTAAGTATATGTTTTGTGTTATGTTAGTGGGCATGACTCGACCAATATAGAAGAGCTAGCTATCTCAGACATCTCGAGCTACCTATGACTCGTTGAGAGAGACTCTCTCCCCTTGGATGGGGAGTCTAATAATATGATTGATACCAACAAGTTTGATTATCATATGTCCTACGGATAAATGGAATGACATCATATCAGTGTCCCATCTCTCCATGAGGGCCATCAGAATCACAGGATGAAACCTCATCTCGGGCATCTTATAGGTCTACCAAAGCCCTACCTAACATAGTAGTGCATTATTAGCCACTATAATGTCTCATATGCAGTTGCATAGGAGTGTCAACATATGTCTACTGGAGTGTGTTCTCAACCCTGTGGAAGGCCCTACAAAACCATCACTATGTCATGCAAAGACTATACTTCTACTCTATCTACATCTACTTTAAGCATGTTTTGATCCAAATTCTATGTACTTAAGCTTAATTTCTAATTACATTGGCTCTCTAGATGCTAGTGCACCTTTGAGACCCTAGTGCAACTCTAGGATGCTAGTGCATCCTAAGGACACCAACATGGAAGTCTTGTTGGGACAAAGATGCAATTATTAGATACTAGCACAAATCTAGGATGCATTCATTGCTCAAATTTTTTCTACTAGAAAATAAATGCATGAAATGAACTCAAAACACAAAAAATTGACCTACCTCATCCAATGGCTCCTCCATCTCCACGATGGTGCAAAGGTCCTCTACATGCAATGGTTGGAAGTTTTGTCTATGAGGAATTATTTCTCTACCTTTATATAAATGTGTGTGAATATCCTCATAGTGAATAATGAAAATGACCCTTTTGGGGCCCACTATTCATGTATAAAGTAAAAATTTCACCCATTTTTGCAAAAAAATGTGTCAACTCTAATGAATCCACCTTCTTGTTTCTGTAATACCCTAAAAATGGTCATCTAAACCCTGGGCCCCCAATCTCGACAACATCACCAAGGTCCTAACCAAAGGCAATTAAATAAATCTTTAGCACACAATTAATTCTTTAATCATCAAATGTCACATGGCAAAATTAATCACCCAATATTAATTAAATATTTATTTAATTAATTGATCATTCCCAGTAAATCATTTTTAAACAATTATCCTATTTATTTTATTGAATATCCTAGCATATTTAATTAAATAAATCAATTTGCCATTAAATCATCAAAAAGAGGAATTAATTTGACAAAAAAGAATTAAAAATTGAGAAAAGAAATCAATTTGAGATAATCTTGAAAAACAAATTAAAAATTGATAAATAATCTCAAAGAAAGCAACCATAACAATTAAATCTCAAAATTGAATGAAATAGAGAATAAATTAGTTTTTTTTTTTCTGATTTTATCTTAATTTTAGTTCAATTTCCTTTAAAACTAAGAAAAACATCCAATCACATCAATTCACCTGGATTGTGCTTCCTCTTGGAAAATCTTGACCGCTCATCATCATTTGATCTCAACCTTTGGTTTCTTTCTGAATTTTCTATAAATTCGGGCTCTCATCTCTCATTCAAAAAATCTTGGAGAATATATTGTTATTATGCTATTTTTTGCTCTAGGTTCATTGAGATTTGTGCATTGAGGTATTTCATATTAGTTATTGCATCCTTAGTCAAATCATCTAGCTTAATATTGCTTAAATCATGTTAGATTAATCATGCATATCTAGCTTAAATCATGCATATCTAGATTAATCTTGCATCCATCTAGCTTAAATCCATGCTCATATAGATTAAAAATCCTTCATTTAGGTGTTGTCTAATCACTGGATAGCTTAGCAATCTGAGAGCAATCTAAACTCACATCTACTAGAAGGAAATGGGTCGCTTTGTAATGGTTTATTATTCATTGATTATTGATTTACTAACCATGCATCTAATGACTTAATTGAAGTGTTGTGTATTCCAGATACAGATACAGGTCCACTTTTCACACACACAGTTTCTACCCTCTTGGCCAAGGGCAAAAATACAATGAGGCATATATTCAATATTTAATAAGATTTTTCATCAAACTCACTGACATCTTCTTAAGCATTCTTTTCGCCATGGTATCTTCTTTTGATTTTGGCACTGATGCATTTTTGGTTTTGTAGCACCCAGATGTTGTAGTTTTGCATTGAGTGTTGGGCGCATCATTCATATTTACGTAGTTGACCTCTATGGCCTCTACAGTATCCTTTTTCAAGGTAATTAATGCACTTCCTATATTTAATGTTTTACATCTTTTTAGCTTCTTTAGAATCTATTCGTTTCATCTAGACAATCAAATCACTAAAGTGGGGGGCAAAATGTAGTGTCTCAAATTGCACCCCATGCTAAATTCACACTTACACATTGCACTCGGTGCATTTATGACAAAATTCATGATTGGGATTTAACAATGCCAACGTCATGGATGGAAAAGACAAAGCATTCATGGTTTGAATTTGCAGAGAAATTAGTTAGATGGTAGCATGATGCATAGACATCTATCCAACACATAAATATCTTGATAAATTCTAAGATTCAAACGAGCATATTCAACATAGATTTCTTCTTATGCATGTTCCATTTCCTAAACATGCTTGTATCAACTACTCCTACCCATTCCAAGCAACAACAATTTCTTTCTTGCTCATTTTGTCATTCTAGCAACTATTAGAAACTTCTTCTGAACTTGCCTTCATCTCTCGCTTTCTCATAGCAAAGCTCTATCAAAATATCTTAAACTCTTGGATTCTCATGGTAGCCAAGACTCCTCTCAAAATTGTCTACCATCTCTATTGTCTTAAGAGAGGAGCCATAATTGTTGGTAACACTCTCTTTCTTTGTGCCTTATGATCACGTCTATTATATTATTGATCTCATATGTTGTCTTTTGTTTATCATGATAATGATCTTCCTCCATAGCGGGGATTGTTTATATCACACGTTCGTTTTCTTTTTGTCTATTTGATCATATTTGGCTATTTATGGAGGTGGAATACCAAAGAAGGGGTTTGACTGAGGCAAACCCCTACCCAACCCCAACATTTTTTCATGTCTCCATGTGTACAGATGACGAAGAGGTTCAATGAAGAGAGGACATCATCCTATTAAGTATTTGGCACTTTCTAGGTTTTGTCCATATGGACGATAATGCAGTCGCACAGACGTCCATGCAATGTGTTGGCATCCAAGGCCAAGACTTTGTCCATCTAGTATAATAATCTGAAAATTATGTACTTTCCATTTCTGTAATCCGAACATTTTTAGTAATATCATACTTTCAAGTTATTAAGCATTTTCAATTTATGTTCATAGTTTAGCATAGTTTAAAGTTTTGATTTGAACATTTCAATTCTAGTTCACTTGAGCCATGCCAATTGAGGTAGTTGAGAGTCATTTGCTCCTTAAGACCTTATTGTCTTGAGAGTAGTGGATCCCCTCTTCTACACTAAGCTTGCCAACTCAACTAATGAATTAAGAATTAATAATACATTATTTCATTTTTGAGACTTCAAACCATTCTTCTAAAATAATATTTTTATATATAATCTGTATGCACAATAAATTAAATTAATTTATGTTTCAATTTAGAAGAAAATTTTGACCTTTATTACCTATTTTTAAATATAAGATAATGAGTAGTTCATATTTTTTTATCTTAATGACATCTTAATGATACATGTCAAACTGAATAAAAATAAAATAAAATAAAATAAAATAATAGAATACGATACATTATTATATATTTATTAATTTAAGCTTCTCTTTATTTAAACTATATATAACAAGTATACCTAAACTATTAAAAAAAAATATAACCCAACTATAAAATCCTTCCCCCTAATTTACAATTCCAATTTAATTAAGATGTTAGTTCAAATGTCTTATTTATTGGATTGATTTGTTAATGTTATTAGCATTTTTGAATTGGTGACAATAGCAAAAGGAGGCCAATTATTAGGTCATGGACCTTCAAATTATGCATATAAAGTAACTAGTTCTTTAACGAGCCACGTGGCACATGCTTAAGCAAGAGACATATTCAAAAGAAAGATGACATAAGCAATATACATTATATAAAACAAAAATAATATTGGCTTTTATTTTATAATAACTTAAAAGTAAACAAACGAACGTAAATAGGGGAAAGGACCCAGTAGTTGAGCATGTTCCAATTGTTGTGAGGGTTGTTGATACCTTTTGTTCCAAAAATTGAACAAATAAAACCTATTGTTTGAAACAAAAAATATCAATTTTTGTTAGGAAATGTACCAACAGTTGTTAGGAAATGTACCAATAGTTGTTAAGAAATGTACTAATATTGTAAAAAGTAACCAATCAGGTGATGCCACATCGGCTGCACAACTATTGGGGTCTTTTTTGCACGCCTATTGGTCTCACTTTTTTTTGGGGCTGTTTTGGACACCTTGGCAAAAAGCATGCTGATGTGGCATCATATTTGATGATGTGGCCCTGAAACCTTAGTTATAAGCAGGGGACTTGCCAAGTAAGCTGCTGTAAAAAAATCGGAGTGATTCGAAATTTTCAAGTAGGATTTTGAGAAGCGTGAAGTTAGGGTGCACGACTACTGGGTCCTTTCCCCTAGCTACAAAGTCAACGATAAATAAATAAGTTAAAATAAACAAACTGTTCTAAATAAAAAATTCAATAAAATGAAGATGAGACAATTAGAAAGCATATGAAAAATGAAGTAGGTATATTTCCCACTCGATATTACTAGTTCATTGTATTTGATTGATATTAGCTTTTGTTTTAGGGGTGAATTTTTTACAATATGGTGTATATTATGACTTTTGAAAATACAAAATTATTCATTAAAAATATTGTGAAATCTTGTAGAATTTAGGGGAAACATATCAATGGCAAAAATTGATTCTTGCGAAAATCATATATATTTGTATTTTTTTATTTTTCATTTTAGATTTATTTTAATTGTGTTTTTCTTAATATAATGATTAGTGTACAAGTGGCATTTTTTTTTAATAAAAGGTGGTGATTAATTAGAATTTAATATAATTTTATTTTCACATATTTTTAGGGTATGATCGTGAGTTTTATTTTGTTTTTTTTCTTGGGTTGTTTTTGTTGGTGCAAACTTGATCCTAGACTGAATATTTGACTCCAAAACTTACAAATTAATGTTTACTCCCTCCCAGCTAGTTGTTACTTTATAACTTGAGTACGAGATATTTTAATTTTTACATTGAGCTACGTATAAAAGGACAAACCTTGAGTCATTATATGAGTACCTAGAAATATTTCATCTTTTGGCATAAGAATCTTCATATTTGCAATGGTTTGACATCAACATTCTAGAAATATTTCATGATTGTTTGATGTGTGTTTGATCATTTCTCAAATCATTAATTCAAATATAAAAGATTGACATATGGAGAAGATTCCCGCTTAGCAAGCCCGTAAACATGTTTACCAAGATTGCTAGTTTTTCATATACATTTCAAACATTGATGCAAACAAATTCCAAGTGATCAAAAGAACATAGATATTTATATGGTGAAAGGTCATTTCCAAAAAAAAAAAAATTAAATATACATGTGTAGAATTGGCCTCACGTGAATTCTAAAAGTTACCTAATTCAAAATTTGCCTTTACTTTGAACACATTCAAAATTAAGAAATCATGACCTACAATTCAAGAGTTATAATCAAAGTGATAAATAATTATAAGGTGGTGAAATAGAGATTCACTAGTTCAATTATGCAAACAAGGAATAAACCTATTTCACTAGGCCACTTGCATTAAAGGGAGATGAAATCAATAGATTAACTCCCTTCGGGATTAATGTTGATTGATTTTAGACGGCTCCGTTTGTTGGGATTGAATTGGATATTGAAATATGAAAATGAACGCTAGGTTTGCGGCTAAAGATGGAAATTTGACATAAATGAACATAAATAGGTAATTGCATATCAACTTTGAAGCTACAATCACATAGCAAAGATGAGGAAGGTGATTAGAACTTGTGTCTGGAAACGAGGCCTATAAATTAGGACAAAGCAAATCCAAGAAAATTTGTCTTGGGAATCTTGAATTTTGATGAAATAAACTATTTTAGAACCAAATTGTTTCTCAAAATCTACCCTAGAAGTTTCATGAGAAATTCATCAAACATTGTAGCTTGGAGTGAATCTATCCTCCACTTTTTGTGCCTCGAAAGCTAGATCTGATTGTCCCTGTCTATAATGTATGATTCCATATTTACAACTCCTAAACCTATCACCTACACACATAAAGAGAAGAAAGATGTTGGGAATAGGTATTTTTATAACTCAAACATTAGGTTTGGAATTAACCTTGAAATGAATTAAAATGCTAAAATAAAATGTTGAATAATATACCTTAGATTTGTTGTGGATGATTATAGGTTGATGATGTAATGCTCTTTGAATGTGATCAAAAGTGTTCATGTAATAACATGACATGTCAAGAAAAGACATGAATGGCCTAATCAGACACACATGCTTGCGTGAAGATTGATGTAATTTGATGCTCCATGATGTAAAGATCTTGAAGAATGCTTGAAGGATATGGTGGGATGAAAGATCATCTTAATGACCTATGAATGATTGAAGATTATAGTGCTTGTGATGAAAGATGTAGATGTGAAAATGAATAGGAAGAATTCTCTTATATAGGGTTCTCAATGTATTTACCTGATTAGGCCGAGCTCTAATGGGAAGACAAGGATGCTTTGGGCACCATTATCCACCCAAAACTAGGTGAACATGCTAGAGATGGCGAGCACATAGCCCAAGATAGAGGTTTGAACCACTGTGTGAACAAATGACATCAATTTTGAGATAAATGTTGGAAATAGTCTTAGATGAGATCTAAAATGGGTCACACTAAGGTAGGAGCATAAGTGTCATAAATTGTAGAAGGTTACAATTTATGACGCTATAGCAACTACCCATTGACTATCAAAACTAGCTTAGTATTTTCACTCTTCTTATTTTTTAAGGTTTTTAAATTGTGTCACAACTCTAAATTAGGTTAATTTATATTATATTGCTTGTTAGATTCATTAAACCTAATTAAAGAAAATGAATAATTTTATTTCTTTACATTTTAATGAACCTCTATAGGATTTCATCTTATGGCTTTGACTTTCTTTATATCTTTACTTTATAAACTTGATCTTATTTATTCTTATTTATTCTTATTTAGATTTGATTAGGATTTCGTCCACCTTATTTATGCTTCATCAATTTATATAATTAGAGTTTAGGCTCTTATCGTTTGTTATCTCTTTGATCCTTATCCACCTACCATATCCTATGTACTTTCATTTCTAGATCTTTATCATGGACATGTCTTTCTCCTTCCTATATAGGTTTTCTTTCTATATCACTATGCTTTATGATTGCACCTCTTTTGTGCCCTATGATAGTGACTTAGCTTCTACTTCAATGTTATGTTTATTTGATGCATGCAGGGTCTTGATTTCTATGACGTGGTACCTAACAAGAATATTCCTTATCCATTACATGATAGTTTTATTTTACATATATAGATTTTCTTCCATGGGCCTATATTTCTTTATCTTTCATCTTCAACACCATATGACATAAAGGAAATAATTCATGTCCCCTATGTGAGTGTAGTTGTTATTATTATGTGATTCATAATTTATAGTAAACTATACATTGCCCAAGAAATGATAGTCTTGAGATGGATTTATGGATGATAAAATGATAGGCTATGGATGGTCTTTTAAGTACTAAGATAGAGTATTTGACTAGTCATGCCTATAAGGATTTAGTATAGCTTTGGAGGTTATGTTTGTAGACTAGGTTGATACTAGGTTGAGGTACTTTAAGATATAATTGTTTAAATATGATAATAATAGAACCGTCAACTTGGGAAAGATCCTTACCCTTCTTGTAGTAACAAAGTATATCATTGTAGGGTGCCACTAAATTTTTGATATGGTTGAGGATAAGAGGGTTATAGTCAAGAAGGTATCTACATTAGTGAATTTTATAAATTATTTTACAATGCCCATGAGCATAGATAATTTTAGATGGTGCATGATGTTTGTGGAGATAATCCCCTATCAATTTAGTTCACTTTCTTGGAGAATTCTTTCAATATATACAAGTGGTATAATGGAAGGCTCGAAACACTAGTGTGTTATACACCTTTTGAGTCCTAGGTCTAGTTTAATCATTTGATATTATAATTATTGGTAAGACTGGGACATTAGCTGTTTTGAATAGCTTGTAAGTCCTAGGTTTACTTTAATTATATAATATTGTCAATAATTGTGCCCACATAGAAAAAAAAATTGTGTACATTGGTAAGACTAAAACACTGGTTGTATTAAATACCTTGTAAGTCCTAGGTTTACTTTAGTTATATAATATTACAAATAATTGTACTCACATGAAAAAATACATCCCACTTGGGTGGAGTCATGTATATTTTAAATTTAGTACTCTCTACCACATATCATTAATCTCATGATGTTTGTAAGATTGATTTGAGAGATTACATAGTGGACTTTGACTAGCATATTTGATTGACTAATAATAGTCATGGGTAAGAGATGTGTAAGTGTGATTATTACCGCATGATCCAAAGTTCTCATATTTCACTCTTGGACCTATGTTCATATGGCTCAAAAAATTCAAAATGGGAGTTACATTCTATGTTAGAAGTGATACTCTTGAAGTGGGTCATTGGATTTGACCATGAGGACTTGGGTATCTATTATTTGTTAGAGTGAATAAGGTCTAGTCTTAATTAATTCATTAATGTGGTTCTATTCACAAGTTAAGTCCTTGGTGTCCCCTTCTAGAGGTTAGTTATAATGGGCTGGTGTATCTCATTTCTTTTAGTTACCGAGGTATTTAATATTTGGATCATGGTAGTTTCTCAT
Source organism: Cryptomeria japonica (assembly GCF_030272615.1). Taxonomy (NCBI): domain Eukaryota; kingdom Viridiplantae; phylum Streptophyta; class Pinopsida; order Cupressales; family Cupressaceae; genus Cryptomeria; species Cryptomeria japonica. The sequence goes on along the minus strand of NC_081415.1, from coordinate 159,677,438 downwards.
ACTACATCAAACTTTGTCTATATAAACAAGTTCATTGTACATTTTTAATATCCCAATTGATCATCATTTGATCATATCTCATATCTCAAAATTCAATAAATCTCATTATCCTACATACTCTCTCGTGGAAGGAATATTTGTTTTTGTAAGTATTTTTTGGAGTTTGTGGCTCTCCTACATTATTTTGGTACATGGTTTGATGAAACCATTTGTGATTTATTGAGACTCAATATCCTATTTATTAAAGGCTTGGGATTGAGATATTAATTTATATTTTATGTGTCATTATTGTGTTAGAATTCATCCAATATAGAGAGTATTGATCTGATGTGAAGCTTTGATATTGAGAGTAGATTTGTATTATTGTTACTTCTAATATATTGGTTTAATGCTTGAGATGTTGAGCTTCTTTCTTAATAAATTTTCCTTAGGTTATTTTAGCATGATCTCTATTTTGTGGTTATCTCATTCTTCTTCTCATTATATGCTCTATTCTTGTTATTATCTAAGTACTATTTTAAATAGCGTTAATTTGTTAAAATTGGTGTCTATATGATAACTTATGACTCTTTCCTCATAACACAAAGTAGGAAGGCTTTACATATTTCTTTTTGAGTTGGAGATGAGGAAAATAATCATATTTATATAATTGCAGCGTCATAAAATTGCATCCCTTGCAATTTTCGACCACATTAGGGTCCTCACGCATGCGAATCGAATCCCCAATTCCGATCGCAGACCGAAAACTTGCTCAACACCTGAAAACTGCATCTTTATTGCCCTCCGCATTGCCTTGACTGCATCCTGTCCTAAAAAAAAGGGTAGGACAGGGGTGTGGCGCCCCTGTCCCCTTTAGGAAAGGGGCGTGGCTCCCCTATCCCTGCCCTATTTTGGGGCAGGACCCTTCAAATTATTCTTTAGTGGTTGTGCATTGAATGGGAAAACTCCCCCAGTGTCGGCTTGTGACGAAAAATCAATTCATTTGATAAGTATATAAGTTGCATTCATTTTCCCATTTTGCATGGAGGTTTCATAAGCGATAAGTCCATGAGATCATGCATTCAAGCATTGAGCATCTCAAGTCTCCTTTCAAGGCTAGGTGTTGCATTCAAGTCAAGGATTCAACCATTGAAGTGGAGATTCATTCCAATATTCAACTTCATACAAGCAATTCTATCGACATTTCTATCACAACCTCCCTTGAGGTGATTTACATTTTAGCCTGTCATTTATATTTACTTGCATGTACTTTCTTTCATAATTTGGTTAATTCCAAAACTAGGGTTTGACCTAAAGGCAAACCCCCAATCCCAACCCCTTTTCCTCTCTTTTTTGTGTGTAGGTTGCAGGTGCGTAGCTTTACTTTCAGATTTGGACTCCATTTGCAGAGGTGGAAAAACCTTTTTCATTTCATGGATTTTTCGGAGGACCATGTACACTTTCTTCATGGTTCGGGCAACTTTTTCTCAAATTCATAGGGCGGCTTCGTCTTGACATAGTATTGCCAGATCCAGGTGCACAACTTCATCCTACGCTTCTATCTCGAGTTATAATAAGATATTTGTCGCTTTTTTTCACTTGGTCATAAGTACGCAATTCAATCAATTCAAATCTCATTCAAGAAGAGGGAATTAACTTACCATTCTTATATCACTCAAAATTCAATCTCCTTCTCTAAAGGTTGAATCTAGTGCATTTTTCCCCCTCTTCTAATGTAATGCATGAAAAATGTTTGAAGGGAAATCCGAAGTGAAACTTTCATCTCTCCTGGGAGGGAAGAAAAACTTTCCTCTAGATCTCTCATTCACTCATTTTTCTCAACATTATAATAATATACATGTCTAATTATATTGAGAACTATATCTACCACATGAAACCAAACAACATTCTAAATTTTTCTATTATCTTTTATTAGACATAATATCATTCAATTATTAGAAATATAGTTAACTAGAATATGCTTCTATTCTAATACCATCATTTCACTATATTTTATTATTCAAAAAAATACGTTAAAGATTAGGAACAATTTAGCTCACTTGTGTAGCCCCTAGCTATACTTTATACAAGATTGCAACTTATTTATTCCTATCAATAAACCTATATAAATTGATTAACTCTTTGTCAACCAAGAAAATCATCTCTTCTTCCCCTCTCAACTTTAGCAAGATATTAGATTTGAGTTTTACTCTCTCTCTCTCTCTCTCTCTCTCTCTCTCTCTCTCTCTCTCTCTCTCTCTCTCTCTCTCTCTCTCTCTCTCTCTCTCTCTCTCCATGTGTGTGTGTGTGATCACCATTATTAGCAATGAAATAGAGTGTAGAGATAGATCTAGAGAAGTTTCCACATCTTACCGCAAGAAGTCTATGGAATATGATCTTTGGAGTATAGAATATAGTCTAGGGATACCATGTAAGGGCCACAACCCCTATTGTAAATATAAGTATATAGTAAGATCCATTCACCAACAATAAGATGGACATAAGGTGAAATTAAGAGATTGTAACGATGAAGTAATAGTGAATATAAGGAGATAAAAGGATACGTATTGAATACAAATTGAATATAAAGAATAATCTTTTTTTGAATTTTGATCTATTATACATGTATAATGTTATTTTTTTTATTTACAACTAATCTTAGGTCTGGATATAATTCCTTGTTGACTCAATAGGACTAAGCCTAGAGTAGAAGACTATAACACCAAAAATCCTTATGGTACAAAAATTTGTTGTGCATACCTCATATTTCTTGTTAACATTGGTTATATTGTCAAGACCCTGGTTCTAGTGAGGTTTAATAGGAAAATTTTTAACTCTAAATATTATACCAAATAAATCAACAAAAAGAAAATGATTAAACAAATATGATAAAGTATAATTATGTCCTCTTGACGTCTACCCTATGAGAGGGGGTTAGGAAATAAGGGGATGTGAAATGGAAAGGCGAAAAAGATTCTAAGAGACCTACAAAAATATTTGACTATTAAGGAAATTACTAGATAAGGATCATGGGGCATAATATCAGAGTAATACTTTTTCAATCAAATACATCCATGGCCAAAGGAGACAAAAGGAATTTGAGGGAGATCAAAGAAAAAATTGACCTAGAGAGAAAATGAAGTATGGACAACACAAATAAAGAGTAAAGAAGATAGAGACAAGTGATGGAGAGAGAATAGAGACATCAAAGAAGAAGAAAAATGATAAAAAATTCTAAAGGTTGGAGCATACCAATGGGGGTTATGTTGAGTGCACAATGTGGGTACTACCATAAAAAAAGGAAAATAAAGTAAAAATGAGAAGGGGAGGACCCTAGAGAAAATGAGTTTATTATTAAAAGGAACTGGAATGCTATCAAGTAGTTTTCAAAATATCATTAACAATCAAGAACCTAAAAGCTTGTTGACAAAATAAAGTTGTACCATAGATGCTCCTACCTTGTTAGAACCTTCTACAAATCATAAGCAAAAATCAAATATAGTTAACATCAAAATTAAATTAGGTGTCAGGTTAAAAGAGTTCCTACAAAATCCTATTACGGTCCTATCTCTAAATGATGATTATTTAGAAAGAGTGATTCATACAAGTATAAGAAAATTGAGAAAGGAAGAAGAAAATAAAGAGGAAGAAGCTATTTCAAAATTGTGCAAAGAATTTAGGTCATTACCTAATCAAATGTTATTTACAAACCAAAGGTTGAAACATTGTCGGGAAAAATCACAATACTCAATCATGAAGACCCATCCCCCCTAAGGTATAAAGGTAGAAGATTTTTGGTACAAGTGTTACCGCCACAATAAGAAGAGAAGAAAGAAAAAATGGAAGAGAGAAAAGAGAAGGATACCCCTTGGATTGAAATATTAGGACAAAAATATTTCGATATCAAACTTGAAAGAGATAAATCCAAAGATACTAAGCCTTACATTTGCATAAAGAAGGATTCAAAGAAGACTACACAAAAATTATAGATAAAATTAGAATAGAAAACCAAAACAACACAAAGCCCTAAACTGGAACCAAAAGCATACACTATGGAAACTACATTTATGATTCCAATTTTCGCAATAGAAATTTCGTAAGCCTTGGAGCATGCATTCCTCTTGGAATCAATATGGGAAAGATTGAGATGAGATGAAGAATTGGGATGAGATGAAGATAAGGATAATAATGTTAGAATTTTTTGGATCATTATGCAAAGAAGAACTTGAGCATTACATGAAAAACTATCCACAACATGCAGCCACTTGGAAAGAAGTGAAGAAAGACGTTTTGGCTAATTTTGCAACTCTGAAAATTTCAACTAAGAGCATAAGTAGAATGAGGAACCTAGTGCAAGGAATGAGAAAATAAATTAAGAGTTATGATAAAAGATTCAAAGAATTATGTAGAAATTTGAATCTTTAATAAATGTACTAATTTAATAACCATGGCATGTCAAATAAAAACACTCTTGACTAATATATATTAAAATATAATAATGATTTATATATTCTTTAAGCTTTAAATGTAATTTATAATTAAATATAAATTTATTAAAGATTTATCTCATATAAAAATATTAATAAATTTATATTAAATTATAAAATATTAAAAGGAAGTTAAATAATTTATTTTAGCATCTAAAATAAAATGAATTGTTTTATTTTAAATGTTAAAATAAAGTTAATTTTGAGAGATAAAAAAGAAAAAAGAGGGCATGCAGTTTTCAATAAAGGGGATATTTTACAACTATATTTGGCATTTCAGAATGCATGATGAAAGGGGGGTGATTTTTTCAGTTCATGAGCTATATTTGGTTTCAAATACAAGCAGAGATTTTCAGAAGAAGAGTTCTTTTCAGCTGGTTATTTTTAGCAGAGATGGCAGTTCTATTTACAACAGGGGATGCATTTTTCATGCACTTTCAGTTGAGGGCCTATTTTCAGCATCAAGAGCTATTTTTGGCAAGGTTACACATGAGTTTTTTAGGCTATTTTGGGAAAATCCACCCAAGGCTTTTTCTCATGCAGATTTTCATATTAGGGTCTATGGAAGGAGAGTTTTCTACAATTCTTTTCTCCTCCTTCATTGTTCCCTCTGGATCTTTCTTGTTGCTTACACATACAACAAAAAGCATTGTATCTCAACACTTATTAGTTTTTTCAATTATTGCAATACAGAGTTATTTTACTTATCAATATTTCTTTCTTTTTCATTGTCTAGTGAGCGATTTGATAGAGTTATTATGATTCTTGCAATCCTTTACTCTGTCTCATTTTTGCTTTACAAAAGTAGGATAATTTCATTGTAGATTTAGGTTGTGGGTTGTGTTCGTCTTGTTTCCAATTCTTTTCATGTTGTGAAAAATCACTTTTCCTACATGCAGAAGTTAGATAACTTCGAACTTTTTCACAAAATATTTATGAATTTGGTGATCTAGTTGATTTGTGAAGCATTTTCATTCTTTATTGTAGTTGTTATAGTTTTAGTGCAGTAGGTTAAAACTTCATCATCTCATTGTATCATCTCCATTAGGATAAGGTTTATTTCACATGCAAGTCTCTTAACCCTTTTCTCACAAAAAGAAAGTTGTAGAAGATTCATCAAGATGGGAAGTCTACCTAATCTCCAGAGGTTTACTTTCAAGATAGACAACCTACAGGCCTGAAATTATTCCCATGTTTCATAGGATTGTTGAGTTTTACACTTAGCCATCATGGGTGAAATCCTCCATGACAACAAGCACAACATTGGATAAGGCCAAAAAAAGATAGATCCGTAGAAGTCATTGAGGATTTACAATTAAAAGAATGTAGTTGGTTAAGTTGTTGTAATAAAAAATAGCGTTTTCTTAGCATAACTGGCAGTGTAATCGGTTTGTTCATGAGAGGTTGTTGGTAGTTGTTGATGGTTCCCAATATTAACCAACTGTCAGGCACTAAATATACTCTAATTGTTGTATCAAATAGTCCTGATTGTATAGATATTACACTTTAATAATCAAGAACATATATTTCTATCATATGTTGTGTTGAGTACTATTATTTGGTATTCCTTTCTGGTATGTTTATGTATCTTGTTTACTCTACATAAATTAGGAACCTTCCCTTTGGGAGTAAACATTTTTGTGTCATTCCCAAATCAAAACCTAGAGATCAATATGGTGATAAGAAGTTCAACACTGTAATGGACCGACCATTTGAACAAGTATTAGTATCAAAAATTGACGTAGAAGAAGACACACCAGAAGATCGAGTGACAAGATTTTATAAATTTGTGGGACATATATGTCAATAAGTACATTCAAAGGGAATCTCGTGAGAGGGTGGTCCCTAAGAGCATCATTCATGACAATAAAAGTGAATGATGATATCTTTAATCTTATCGAATGACTTCCAAGGTTGTTGGCACGTAACTTCCTTAACCTACGAGACCATCAGGAGCAAATGAACCAAGAGAAATATCAACAACATACTTCAATGGTATGAGGAGAGGAACCATAGGGAGGAAGAAGAGTGGGATATGAGTAAACATCATACTCCTAGCAATTAATGCCCCTATGAACAAACTAAAGAAAAAAACATTTAAAAAATTGATAGGAAGTAGGAGGATGAGAGGATATCCTTGGTAGTAGAGATGAGGTTGAGGTGGAGGCTTGTGAATGTTGTTGCTATGAGAGTTGGATGCATTGAGTTGCCATCAATCTTGCTCATGAGACACCTTCACATGTACATTGCCTCCATCAATTTTGCATGCATTGCCTCGAGCTGGCTATGCTTCTCCCTCAATTGTGTGTTCAATTGCATGATTTGCTCATACTTTCTTGCCAATTGCATGGTCAAATTTGTCACCTGTCAATATTTGTGAAACATTTGCTACTAATGATCCATCAACTATGGAGTTTAGGGAAAATATTAAAAAAAAGGGAAAAATAAAAGAAGTCAAATAGAAAAAATAAAAAAATATTGTAAAGAAGAAATTATTTTTAATAAACCTAATAAAGTGGTTGATTAAAAAACTAACCCTAATCCTAGGTGACAAAGTTTATTATAAATCAATATAATCAAGCCATTTCCAACTAAGAGAAGAGTAAAGATTTTGAAGAGAGAAACATTCAACAAGGCAAGGAAAGAAAGAGTAAAAAATTTGTATGAGGTTGAAGTAGAACCGTAAGGATAAAAGAATAATAGGTCATACTAGCTGAAATCATACACTATACACCAAGGTAGTAGTTCGCACAAGAGAAGAAGTTTGTATGACGTATGAAGAATAGGATAAGTTATTGAAAGAATAAAAGATGTACATCATATGGAGAATAGAAAGAGGTCACATGAGGAGGTTGTACAGACACCAAGAGTGTGTCAAATCGTACAATGTATGGATATTGACCACAAGTTGTAGGGAGAAGCAGTTGTATAAATAATAGAATGAGTTGTACGAAGAAAATTCACAAGGTTTTGAAGAACTGTACGAATCAAGCACCATATAGTAGAGGGTGAAAGAAGTAGCCATATGAAGACTCAACAAGTTTGTACAAGAAGGAAAGGTCACAAGAAGGATGAAGGAAACAGTTGTGCGGTGTGCAAAGGCAGATAAGTTTGTACAACAAGATAAAGTCATATATAGGAAACCATACATGTAAACAAATTAAAGGAAACTCTATGGTATCAAGGGAGTCTAGAGAGCCATATGTTAGTATTTGTACATGGAAAAGAAGACTATATAGGGTTGATCTATATGAATAGGGTTGTAGTCATATGAAGAAAGCAATAGGAAGCTGCACAAGCAAGGAAAAAGTAGGTCGTACAACCCAATAACCGAAAACCCATGCACAAGAAAAGTCCATACAAGAATTAAGTTTTAAAGTGAGAATTGGATGTAACCCTACCATAGTTAAGATAATTTTAGGTGACCTTGGTTGGGTAACAAGAAATGACAGTTATTATAATGACCTGGAAGGTGATAAAAATGGAAAATATAAAACAATCACTAGTTGCAATAGCCATGCCATAATAACAAACATAGAGGGAAAAAGTCACGACCTCAAGTGCAAAAGGATGGTAGGGTTATAGTGGATACCCTTACGTTTGAGAGTCTATGCAACATTGAGTGTCGCACATGATGGTAAGAGATCCATGATGGTCATCTTGTCAAGGATTCATTATAGAAGGCCAAGGTTGATAAGGAAATTCAAATGCCTATATTCAACATATGAGAGTTTTAGCTAGTACTAAAGGCTATGGCGGTGGAATATAATCGCCACTCAAACAAGTCCACCATAACCTTCTAGGGATATAAAATCATTGTATCATTTTGGCAAAGTGATTTTATGAGAATATCTAGGATCCTCTCGAATGGCATAATGGTAGCCAAACCCTCCAAAAAAATGACCACCCAAGAGAAGGACAAACTGCTGAGACTGGTGTGTTGAAGTGACTTGACACATAAGCAATGTGATAGTGTCTGGAATAGCAACAAAAGTTGGGTGGTCAAAAAAGACCTTTGTAGCAATGATTGAATGGAGGCACATCATTGATTTGGTAAAGTGTTGTCTAATAGGAGCTAGCAGATCCTTTGACATTGCCCTATGGATAATATATCTAATGAACAAGAGAGTTTACAACTAGGTGAGTATATATTGTCAAAGAGGATTTAGGAGTTCTTGAGCATGGAGCATAAGGAATTTTGCATGTCCCACCATACCATCAGCCTATCCTGCAAGGCACTGAAACCCAACTTTCTGTAGATAAATGGGGATACTTCTAGCCCCTTAGCCGAGTAGACCAATCCATGGCATTCATGTTTTACTAGATTCACTTGGACACACTCACAAGTAGGGATGATCTGGTGAGGACGAAATGACAATAATAATTGAAGGGAAGTGTCAAGTAGAGTGTGGAGAGCGAGAATAGCCCAGAGGAGGAGGAGATGATGGAGGTCTCATCCTTACAGAGTGAGAGAATAAAGGAAATCTTTATGATGGCAGTCTGTTCAAGTGTTCTAGCTACAAATGATGTGATTGTGGAGGATGTGCAAGTTAAGGAGTATGTGCCTATAGAAGAAGATGTGTTGTTAGAGGATGTGCAAGTTGTAGAGGAGGAACCTATTGAGGATGTGTAGAATTTAGTTATTCTAGAGGATGTATCTTTGGGTACATTGGATGCCATTAAAAACTATTTTGATGAGAAGGAAACCCATAGAGATAGTGATGAGGTTACCATAGACGTTGGAGTTACAATAGAAATGACACCCTCGACAATACCAACACCATTGAAAGTGGCATGGCAGTGACACCCTTGGCATTGGAAACACCATTGACACTAGAGGTGACATCCTCAGGAGTGGCAACTTCAAGCTTGCCAATGCCATCGATAGTGGTAGTGAAACCATTGGTAGTAGTAGGACAATCAACATTTCTACCACTTGTACCCTCCATGTTGAAGGAATGCTTTGGCCAGCCTCAAATTGACTCATGGTTTCACCTATCAAAGATTGCACCTGACGTTCCACATGTGGAGTTTCACTTAGAGACTTCTCAAGGGAGAAAACCAATTGTAATAGGTGGTAGTGGGAACAATGTAGGTTCCAAGGGTGAGCCACAAATAGTTATAGTGGTGCCTAGTTAGTGCGAACAAGTAACAAGTGTTGGCATCATGGTGAGCATGATAAAGTTTGAGGTACTTATAGGTTATCATTGATGGAAAATACCATCTCTAATATCATCACAACTGATCAAAAAAGGGTTATAGTGGATTGGTAAGGAACAGGGGACTATAGACTTCCACCGGTGAGCAGAGACTAGTTTACTAGAAGTAATTGGTAGTTGAGCTAAGTGAAGCAGGTTCACCGATATAAAGGAAGCAACCAGTAGAAAATCATAACGATGATTGATAAGCATGTGAAGTGAAAAGGATAAGCATGCATAGTCATCAACATGTTTGGCTTGCAAACATGTGGATTTGACAAATTTAGAAAGACCTAGTTGAAGCTAGAGTCCTTGCTAAAGAACTGGCAAGATTTATGGCATGAATGAATAGTCTCACCGATATAATTGATGAGATTTGTGGAACGAATAGATTTGCACACATAATGATTTTTGAGTTTGAATTTTGGAGGGAAATTTAGTGCCAAGATTGAATACAACTACATACATATTTTTCATCTTGATTTTGTTGTTGAAGTGGGAGTTTTGAGCGAGCAAAGATTGAAAATTAGAGTAAGGTGAAGAACGAGCTAAGGGTAGAAGGATTCTTTGGTGGTCATCATCAAGAAGAGATTGAAGCAGATATAGAGCATATCTATTCCATAGAAAAGTGTCATCATCATATCAATGATTTGTTTCTCTCTAATCATTGCAGCAGATTAAATCCCTTAAGAGGATGAACCTTAACTGGTTATGTTTGTAAAATACCCTAATAGGGTTGCTCCATGAAGGAAGTGTAAAATACTTTTGCAAGGTGAATCCTAAAAGATTCTAAGGTTTTCTTAATAGGATACCAATCATCTTTAGCAAGGTGATGTTCTCAAAAGGAACAGGATTGTAAGCTCTTAACCAGGCACTGTTTTTGCTACAGTAAAAGAGATTGTGGGTTATCCCCACTATGGTTTTCTCCCTCTAACCAATGGTTTCTATTGGCATTGTGTTGTCATTGATGCCAACCAGTATAGGATGGCAATCAGTATGGGATGTTGATGAGCAATGTTGTCATTAATGCATATCGGATGTGATGTCTTTGATATCACCTAGCTTTGCATATCACCAGTAAAGGAGAGAATGTCATTCAGTACAATGACTATTGGAGCCACTAGTACAAAAGTTAGTGTTTGACTTGTGTGGAAGATATGGATAGGTTACCAGTACAGTTTGTCACTGATAAGGAGAGGATGCCAACTGGTAAGTGATGAGTTGACATCAATCAGGGTGAGCAAGATGCTTGGATGTTGATTGTGATGTAGAGGCAAAATGTTACCAAAATCACATCAACACAAGAGGAGAAGGATGTATAGGTCACTGATATACTATGTGGATGCAAAACAATAGGACTCCCACTAGATGAAGATGTAGTCACCATGTGAAGAGATGAGTGATAGTGAGTGTGCCCCAACCGGATCACATGTGCATGTTTGAAGACATGCTGCACAAACAAGGAAGCCACATGAGTGTATTGTAGGATGCAGATGACAAGGATCCACTCCCACCGATAAGTGGATCTTATCTCCTATTATGCATGGAATGCATCATAGCTCTCCAAGATAAGACAAAAGAGTAGAAGGTAGGTGATTGAAGGCTTTTACTGGAAGAATTGGTGAAACTCTAAGTTGCCTTAGGTGCATGAGATCAGAGATATGCACCGGATCTACTGGGTAGACAACAATGAGTTTTAGGTATAGAGATTGAAGGATATGGTTGTCACTTTGACAAAAAAATTAATAGGAGAATCGGTCTATTGATGAAGAAGGAAAGTTTGAGCAGTTGCAAACAAATGGAGCATGTTCAAGATTGATGACATGATGTCATCAAGGTGTTTATCGGTAAGTATGTCCACTGGTAATGATGTTAAAGTGCAGATGCATAAGGCTCCCAACTGATGATGATGTGCATGAGGTAGGTTGGCATGTGTGCTGACCAGTTTAGGTAATCCACCAGAAGAGAATCAAAGTGCAAGCTTGAAGATAGATCAGTTAGGGTATAACCCGCATGGTCTGTGAACTAGTAGATGAACTCGGTTGTGTGGTTGGTCAGTGATGCTATCTAGACCGACTTAGAAGACCTAGAAAAGGTGGATGATGAAAAAAGGGTCCACATGGAGGTGAAGTGGCATGCATGCACGGGTTGGTGTGATGTGTTGGTGAGGTCATTGGTGACTGGTCTAATGTTTAATGGCGACTGCGAAGCTCAATAAAGAAAAGTTGAGGATTGGGGCTCAAGATGAGAGAAACAATAGAGATCCAATACACACTGTTCTTGTAGATCAAACAGGAAGAGGGAAACCGCATCACGCATGTGATCGATCAAACAAAAGGTTAAAAAACATGCTATAGACAACAAACAGAGAGAAGACATGGTTCATAAGATAAACAAATGGGTGATTCTCATTGATTGAGTGTTGAACACCGATCAAGGACATGATATCAAATTGGATATGATATGTCATGATGATTGGAGTTTAGATTAGATGTAGATTTAGTGCATGGTAGAAACCCTAGCATTCAAATGTTCAAACTCACGTCTTGGTGGGAAATCTAGATATAAGTATGCAAGCCAAAGATATTGTTTAGTGTTGCTAAATGGCAGAGTGTTGCTGCCACAGGAGAAGAGAAATCAGTCAAGTACTCAAAGAGAATCAGAGAAGAGACTGAGTGTGTGAATGATAAATAGGTTGAAGAGTTAAACCAGCAACGATGAGGCAACTGATATACGACCACTGAGTCTGAGAGAGGAGTAAGTTGGTGGTGACCAAACCGATAGAACAGAGTTGCAAAAGATTATAGAGAAGACAAGTTGAGAACCAACAAGAATCAGATGGTAGAAATCTAACTAAGTTACCAAGACCGGTGGTGGATAGCAGTTGTGTGGTAGAAAGAAAAGAGAACCGGCAGAGAGCATAACGGACATAGAGCATAACCGGCAGAGAGCAGAAACGGTAGAGAAGAAGAAGAGGCTGAACCAACAAAGGTGCAAAAGGAGACAAGGTTGTTGTAGAGAAAAGGTGAATAGAGAATCGACAGTGATCGGTGTAGAGGTGAACCGGTGGAGAGACATACATGAGAGTTATAAAGTTCTTTTGTAACAAGAAGATAACTTTTGTATTCAAAATATGATTTTGTGATCATTGAATTCGATCTTGGTGTAGGGGTTGGTGCTCCTTGGGTTGGTGCCCTAAAGCAAGAGTGGTACACCTTGGGTTGGTAACCTAAATATTGTGACAAAAGGTTTTCACTGTGAGGCTGGGTTGGAGTAGTAGTCTCCAGCAACACTTCTCACCGAGGTTTTTCCCATATTTGGGTTTTCCTTATACATATGGTGTTATGTGATGTCCCCTTTATGTGTGATTTCTTTTGTGTTAGTATCCCATCTAACCATTAAGTCTACATTTAGTTAGATCTATTAACTGGTATACTCACATAGGATAGTTAAAGGGAAAAGTTTGAGAACTGTTGATTCACCCCCCTCTCAGTGGTATATTGTGTCCAATAGTTTGCATGTATAATTGTTGGTGTTATGTTATGTTTATTTGATGCATGCAAATGTCTTTCCTTCAATGTTCTTACCTTCATGATTAATGCAATGTTTTAAGTTAATTTAAAAAGGGTAGTTGCAGACTGGTTAGTTTGGAATATTATTTGTTTATAAACTATTTTTACTAATTCACCCCCCTCTTAGTCACCGGTTAATACCAACAATTGGTATCAGAGCATAGGTCCTTTGAAGAAACGTTTAAAAATTTGAGGAAAAGATCATGGAGGAATACTGGTATTAGAAGCATCTTGATGAAGCTAATGAGATGATTACTCAGCTGAAGGATGGATTGAAAAAATAACTTGCTAAAAGGAAGGAACTTGCTGTATAACTTAATGATATTCAGGATATCATAGATCAAATCTCTACTTAGAGTGGATTTGGGGAAGTAGAAGAGGAAGTCCTAGAGCTAATGGAAAAGAACAAGAAGCAGACTAGAGAAATCATAAATCTAAAAAGAGAGCATGAAAGTCGGGCCTTGAGAATGACTGAAATACTACAAGCCAACATGATAGAAGAGGAAAGAAAGAGAAATATAGAAGAAGCACTATCAAAAGGTGAAAGAGACAAAAGGCTTACTGAAGAATCCCTAAGAGAGAATGATGCAATAATCATTGAAAAGGATGAAGAAATACAAATTCTTACTCAAGAGAACACAATCATGCAAGAGAATCTACATGAAAAAGCAGAGGAAAAGGAGAAGATGATGAAGGGGATTGAACAACTCAAAAATGAGTTGAAAGCTACAAATGAGAGAAATGAAATCCTGAGAAAATTTAGTGAAATCTCTAAGAAGATAGATGAACAATTAAAATCTTAGAGGAGAACAAAGGTGACAACCGGTCTTGGCTACTTTGGTATAGGTCCACTGGAAATAGGAGAATCATCTAATCCCAAGATGAGAAAGGATGATACAAGGGACAAATTAGGAATAAAAGGTATGAATTATTTTAAATCTTCTTGCAATTATTGTGGTAAACCAGGTCATAAGTCCGATGTCTGTAGATATTGACTGGTTAGTCACAAGAAGTCATTCACCTTTGATGGTTACTGCTATAACTATCATAAGTATGTACACACTGCTTATGAGTCTAAATCTTGATCAAGTAGCATGTCTAGTAGAAGAAGATTTAATGGATATTTCTTTACATGCAATAAATATGAAGAGAAATCTATAGAATTCATGTTCAAGACAAATGCATCAAGATCTCCACCCATATTGCTTTACATGCAATAAATATGAAGAGAAATCTATAGAATTCATGTTCAAGACAAATGCATCAAGAAATCCACCCAAACCGATAAGCCCTAATAGAAAGAGTAATCAGCTCAATGCCACATGTTCCGCTTGTGGAAATTTTGGTCCTGTTGCAGTGAATTGCAGGATCAAAATGGGTCAGAGAAACAATACATGACCATTCTCATCCTGCAATTCACTGCAACATGACCAAAATTTCCACAAGTGGAACAGGTGGCATTAAGTTGATTACTCTTTCTATTAGGGCTTATCGGTTTGGGTGGAGATCTTGATGCATTTGTCTTGAACATGAATTCTATAGATTTCTCTTCATATTTATTGCATGTAAAGCAATATCGGTGGAGATCTTGATGCATTTGTCTTGAACATGAATTCTATAGATTTCTCTTCATATTTATTGCATGTAAAGCAATATCCATTAAATCTTCTTCTACTAGACATGCTACTTGATCAAGATTTAGACTCATAAGCAGTGTGTACATACTTGTGATAGTTATAGCAGTAACCATCAAAGGTGAATGACTTCTTGTGATTGACCGGTCGATATCTACAAACATTGGACTTATGACCTGGTTTACCACAATAATTGCAAGAAGATTTAAAAGAATTCATACCTTTTATTCCTAATTTGTCCCTTTTATCATCCTTTCTCATCTTGGGATTAGATGATTCTCCTATTTCCAGTGGACCTGTACCAAAGCAGCCAAGACCAGTTGTCACCTTTGTTCTCCTTTGAGCTTTTAATTGTTCATCTATCTTCTCAGAGCTTTCACTAAATTTTCTCAGCTTTTCATTTCTCTCATTTGTAGCTTTCAACTCATTTTTGAGTTGTTCAGTCTCCTTCATCATCTTCTCCTTTTGCTTTGCTTTGTCATGCAGATGCTCTTGCATGACTGTGTTCTCTTGAGTAAAGAATTTGGATTTCTTCATCCTTTTCAATGATGATTGGATCATTCTCTCTTAGGGATTCTTCAATAAGCCTTTTGGATCTTTCACCTTTTGACAATGCTTCTTTTGCATTTCTCTTTATTTCCCCTGCTATCTTGTTGGCTTGTACTATTTCAGTCATTCTCAAGGCCCGAATTTCATGCTCTCTTTTTAGATTTGTGATTTCTCTAGTTTGCGTCTTGTTCTTTTCCATCAACTCTGAGACTTCCTCTTCTACTTCCTCAAATCGACTCTGATTAGAGAGTTGATCTATGATATCCTAACTCTCATTGAGTTGTAGAGCGAGTTCCTTACTTTTAGCAAGTGATTTTTTTAGTCTATCCTTTAGCTGAGTAATCATCTCATTAGCTTCATCAAGCTGCTTCTGATACCGGTATTCCTCCATGATCTTTTCATCAAGTTGTTAAACTTTTCTTCAGAGGACCTATGCTTTGATACCAATTGTTGGTATTAACCAGTGACTGAGAGGGGGGCAAATTAGTAAAAATAGTTTATAAACAATAATATTCCAAACTGACCAGTCTGCAACTACCCTTTTTAAATTAACTTAAAACATTGCATTAATCATGAAGGTAAGAACATTGAAGGAAAGAGATTTGCATGCATCAAATAAACATAACATAACACAAACAATTATACGTGGAAACTATTGGACACAATGTACCACCGAGAGGGGGGTGAATCAGTGGTTCTCAAACTTTTCCCTTTAACTATCCTATGTGAGTATGCTAGTTAACAGATAAGTCTGCTAACACTTCTCACTGAGGTTTTTCCCATATTTGCTTTTTCCTCGTACATATGGTGTTATGTGATGTCCCCTTTATGTGTACATAAGATCAATTATTTAGCCAGATATTGCAGGAACCGATCCTATAATAGATCTAAAGATAGGAACCAATCCTATAACCAGTCTGAAGACAAGAACCAATTTGGCAAGAAGAAAGGGCCAAATGATTTGAAATGAAAGAAGATAGTTGAAGAGGTGAATAATGAAATGAAAAAGGCGTGGACTAAGAAGGAAGAAAGCAAAGAAGAGAAGCATTATGAAACTAAGTCATCATCCACTAGTGATAATAGTTCTTCTTCAAACTAGGCATATCGATGCTCAGGGGGATCCTTTTAAAACAAAAAGGAAAATCATGGTTGATTCCTTGAAACCAAAATGAGGTAACTCTTATTTGTATTACTTAGATGTAGAAAAGTTGGTATATTGTTTGTAATTCTTCATCGGTGAATTATTAAGAAGATAGGTGTCAAAGGTTGTATTGTTATCGATAAGGAAGTAACACCGATAAATTATAAGATATTACCATTTGAGGTCATACAACTTAACTGTTGTAAAATCATACCGAACAACTTAACAAATAAATAAGAAAATAAAAGCTCATTTTTTTTACCTTTCTTTCATTTGTGCATTCGTGAGCTCCTAGTGAAATCAAAGGCTTTCTAAATATGTTAAGTGAATTATGTGCAAAGTAAGTTTGGAGATCAAGCAGCAAAGTTTTCATGATTGAAAGCCCGAGAAGAAATGGTAGAAGAAGTCAATATGTGAATTTTGTTCTAATTCATCATGGTAACTTCCGTGTCGACTCTTGTGTTGGTTGAGGTAGTTAAGGAACCACAACCCGAGTTCAAGATGCATCCTATGAATGTCCGAGAGATCGATATGACTAGTGCTCTATCATCTATACCCTCTGATGTGTTACTAGTTGAAGATGTCCATTCTTCTCTCCACTGTAAGATTGAAGAACTCAGAGTCAAATTCATTCAAGGTGAATTCAAAAGGTTCTGTGACAATGATTTGTTGAAGGTTGAACATATGCATCTAAAGACCAAGGTTTTGTCATATGCTATTGATATTCCTAACCAATTCCATGCCGAATGGATCAGATATGTGATAAGTAGAGTGCATGACCAATTTATATGGTTGGGAGTTGAAGCACCAATCAAAATCACAAAGGAGGTGATCCAAAGAGTAACAGGGTTCAACGCAATGGTGAAGCACTAACACTAAGGACAATATCATCTGGTGATATCACTCGGTTAACTAAATCCTGATTTGAAAAGAGAGCAATGACAGTCACTCACATTGAGGATGTAGAAGTGAGGTTTGCATCTGTAGTGATAGCTTATAGGGTTTATTAATCAAGCCGCATGAACAATGTGTCAAGCGGTGCTATCCATGCAGCTTATCGGATCATCAAGGAGGATGCAACTTACAACATTTGTGAGATGATAAGAAGTCAATTCCTAGTGAACATGGGCCAAATCAAGAAGGAAAAAGGTAATCATTCAAGTATGGTTCAATACTGGTATGTATCTTCTTCTATGTGCAAAATTTATTTCCTAGTAAGGGCAATGTAGTGTGGTCTGCAAATAAACCTATCATAGTTCAGATAGGTGAAATGATTAGAGACTTAGGTGATAAGTTTGGAGAGATAATGTGGGGTTATTTTAAAGATTTCCAAACCAGAATGCATCAACGAGAGAGAATCCCAACTGGTATAGTCTAAAAGTTCAAGGACACCATTTGTTTTCTTGTTGATACTGATTTTGCATTATTCAAGCATTTCAACCTAGAACCTTATGGGTACCTACAATGGGTTATGAGATTGGGGCAAGCACTACCAAATTATATCAAACATGTTACTGTCTAAACCAGTAGACATAAATGCAAATAGATTTACAACTTATAAGGAGGCAAGCTCCAAAATAAAGAGGGAACTCAAGGATCCTATCATACAAAAGAAAGTTAGGAAAATGGTTGACACCTTAGATAAGAAGTATGGAGGTGAAACATCTGGTGCTACTTCTTCCACCAGTACAAGTGAACAAATAGGGGCTAAATTAGGAAAAGATGGAGAACAAACAGAAGAAAAGAAGAAAATCTCCAAGACAAAACCCAAGGGTGTTGCATCTAGCAAACCGACAACATACATGAAAGAAAAGGACTCAAATACTCCTACATCTTACCAAGGTAAAGGTAGACCTATATGAGTCACATATGCAAGAAAGAAAAGGAATGACACAAAGGCCAAAAAGAATCCCGAGAAAGATGAAAAGGAGGGTGATAAATATGACACCCAATATGATAAGATAGTAAAAGAAGTTAGAAGAAGTGATAGGAATGTATCTCCAACTGTTTATGAATTGGTCTATGGGATCAAATCTTATGGAGGTTTATATGGTGCTGGGAGAAAGTATCCCCTCTGCAACAAGGAAGACAAAAGAAAAATTGAAGATGCACTTATTTGGAACTTATATAATTTCTGCAAAACTCCCAATGAACTACATGGAATTATTCCATAAGATTTACAAAATCTCATTGAAGGGAGATGGAAAACTACCCTAGCAATTGAGAAGGAACACAGAATAAAGGCACTCATGGAAGTGCAATATGAATTAGATTATAATCAAGCATCTGTAGTGGTCAAAGCATGTGTACAATGTTTCAATATAAGGAATAGAACATGGAGAGTGGCCATAGGAGATATTAAAGGTGTGCATGATGAGGGCGTTGCCATGTGGAAAACAATTTTGAGCCAACAAAAGGAAGTTGAGGAGGAAATAGAAAAAGAAGTAAAACAAGGATAAGATGTAGCTTCTCAAGAAACTTGGGCAAAAGAAAAGACAAGGGCACCACCAATGAGTTTGATGTATTTACAGTTGAAGATATCATAAGTGATGTTGTGTCTGATATTCCTAATCTGACAAAGGATGTAGAGCCACTGGTTGAACTAAAATTCAACTGTTCAAATTATTGATATTAATGATACATTGGCAAAGGGAACTGATCAAACTAAGCATCCTAGAGAAGATGAATTCATAATTGAGGAGATCCCTTATGAGAAAAGAGCTCAAAGGAATTCGATGATAATAAATACTCCCACTGCAAATCCTACTGAAAACAAACCTCTTTTGCCAGAAAAAGGTGCAGAGGAAGCAACCCCAAAGGTGATAGATTCATCAATACCATCTGTTGATGAAGCAGAAAAGAAGGAAGAAGAGAAGAAGGAAATAGAGGAAAAGAAAATAGAAATGAAGGAAACAAAAACAATCAATACTGGTCCAAATGAGACCAAGGAACTAGAACAGGACAAGAAGAAAGAGGACTCCTCATCTGATCAACCTGAAGGCAATAAGAAAATAGTGGTGGACAATCCTCCAGTGAAAAGGAAGTTAGAGTTAGAAAAGGAAAGTGAGAAGAAGAAAGCTAAAATCACCATCTCTGCCAGCTCTGAGGTAGAGACCAAAGAAGAAAAAGAGGAGGAAGAAGCAAAAAGACTCATCGGTTCACCTGACTGTAAGATAGTGGATGATATGGAGGATTTTGTCACAGATCTGCATGGACAAACCCACACTATGAAACAGGTGAAGCCTACATGGGAATCCATTTTGAAGGCTAATAAGGTCAATTTCAAAGACATTTTGGATTTACTTTCATCCTAATGAATTCTTTTGTATACTTTGATTCTTTTATCCTTTGTCATTGTTGCAAAAAGGGGGAGAATAAATGAATGTGGATTGTACATATGAGGAGGAAGGACTATGTGTACAAAGAAAAATAATGTAAATAGTCATAATACCACTGCTAGAGGCAAAGTAGTACCGGTAGAGACAAAGAAGGTAGAGAATAGGGGAGAATCAAAACAAGGGAAGGATTCCAATTCAATCCAGCTAGATGTTTTGCCACCAATGCCAAAGGGGAAGATTGTTGGCATCATGGTGAGAATGATGAAGTTTGAGGTACTTAGAGGTTGTCCTTGATGGTAAATATCGGATTTAATGTCATCACAACCTATCAAAAAAGGGTTACAGTGGACTGATAAGGAACAGGGGACTAAAGACTTCCACCGGTGAGCAAAGAGTAGTTTACAGGAAGCAACCGATAGTTGAGCTGAGTGAAGCAGGTTCATCGATATAAAGGAAGCAATGGATAGCAGATCATAATGGTGATTGATAAGCATGCAAAGTGAGAAGGATAAGCATGCATAGTCATCAACATGTTTGGCTTGCAAACATGTGGATATGACAAATTTAGAAAGATCTAGTTGAAGCCGAAGTGCTTGCTAAAGAACCAACAAGATTTGTGGCATGAATGAATAGCCTCATCGATATAATCAGCGAGATTTGTGGAACAAATAGATTGGCGCACATAATGATTTTTGAGTTCAAATTTTGAAGGGAAAGTTAGCGCCACGATTGAATACAACTATATACATGTATTTCATCTTGATTTTGTTGTTGAAGTGGGAGTTGTGAGCAAGTAGAGATTTAAAATCAGAGTAAGGTGAAGAACTAGCTAAGGGCAGAAGGGTTCCTTAATAAATTGGTGAACTCATTGTTAGCATTATGTGAACCGGCATGAGCCTTATGTGAATGTGAACTGACATGAAGACATAATGATATTGTATGTTGTCATTGATGTCAATATGAGACATAGTGTGAACCGACATATGTGATAAGTGAAGAAAGAGGTACTGGCATATGTGTGAACCGGTATATGCCAAAGTGAAGTGGCACATTTGTTCAAGGTGAACCGGCATGCAATTATGGGAACCGGCACATGGAAGCACTGTATGACTACCGGTTGGTAAGGCAGCTTCCACTTCAAGGTTTTCGATTGGAGTATCTCAAGTCTATGTGACTCAATCGGTGATCTTTGTGTGATGAGTTAGCAGTATGATGGAGGACAGATCATGTTGCCATGTAAGCTCTATGCACGTGAAGGATCTTGCATGAAGAAGACTATTCCTATCTACCTCGGGAATGTGTGAAGTCTATCAAATGGTGATAACGCGTGATGCGTTATCAGCCGCCATGAAAATGGTGGATAATGGATGATGGAGAATGTCTTGAGATCGACTCAAGACTGGTGCATTTAATGCAGTATGATTCAACGGTCAGGATCGAACCGTTTGAATTGATCAACCTAACAGGTTTAGGGTTTAGGGTTTTTGCTACCGACCTGTATGTTCCCTATAAGGTTGATGTTAGGTTTCTATCTGAGGTTGTTGGCAAAAGTTGTGAGTGTGTATCCAAGGGAAGTGATACGTGATTCTTTCCAGACCAAAGGAGAGAAGAGATATCTGCAAAGTGAATGTGCAGAAGGTGAAGAGGAGCCAAAATGGATCTGCATTAGCATTGAGTGCTGTCAACAGATCATTGTAATACCTATTGATCTCTAACCACTTCAACAGTTGTAAAATCCCCTAACAAGGTAGCCTTAACTGGCTTGATTCAAAATCCCTTAAATCGGGTGGTCTTAACTGGCTTGTTTCAAATCCCTTAACCAGGTAACTCGAAGCTAATGAGTTCTGAGAAGCTAGAGAAGCTTAGGAGATCCTTTCAGCTATTGAGTTCTTAAAATCCTCTAACAAGGTGACCCTACCAGGTTTAACCCTTAACCAGGTATCCCTTAACCGGGTGATCCCTAACAGGATCGGTTCCTACCAGAACCTATTGTAATGTTCTTAACCAGACAAGGCTCCTAATAGAGCAGACTTCTAAAGAGTTCAAAAAGAAGCTTGTGGGTATTCATCCCCACCGTGGTTTTTCCTAGTTGGGTTTCCACATGAAAAAATATGTGTGTCATGTGAAATGCTTTTGTCTTGTGATGCTTTGTTTTATCTGTTATGCACATGAAGGTTCTATGTTTTATGCCTGTCTATAAAACATATTGAACTCACTGTTGTGAAGATTTGATGGTTAAGTCTACTAGTTCATGCATGTGAATATTATGATAATGTGGTATTGAGCTAAGAGAAAAGCTTATTGAGTGACTGGTTCATGACTAATTGAGCTATACTGGATGTTACCAGTTGCACTCTATTTTACCGGTATCTCTGTTTATCAGTCATTCGGAGTGTTTGCTGTCAAACTAGTTTTGGACTGTATTTGTGTTTGTACTGATTCACCCCCGCCTCTCAGTACCAGTTTGGTACTAGTGGTTCATCATTGAGTTATCAGTCATCACTGAGCAGAGATTGAAGCAGATATAGAGTGGATCTATTCAACAGAAAAGTATCATCAGATCAATGATTTTTTCTCTCTAATCATTGCATTAGATTAAATCCCTTAACAGGGTGAATCTTAATCGGTTCTGTTTGTAAAATCCCCTAACAGGGTCGGTCCATGAAGGAAGTGAAAAATCCTTTTGGAAGGTGAATCCTAATAGATTCTAAGGTATTCTTAACAAGATATTGGTCATCTTAAATAGGGTGATGTTCTTAGTAGGAATAGTATTGTAAGCTCTTAACCGGGCACTCTTTTTACTACAGTAAAAGAGATTGTTGGTTATCCCCACCATAGTTTTCTCCCTCTAACCGAGGGTTTCCACGTATAATTGATGGTGTTATGTGATGTTTGTTTGATGCATGCAAATACGTTTCCTTCAATGTTCTTACCTCATGATTAATGCAATGTTTTAAGTTATTTTAAAAAGGGTAGTTGCAGACTGGTCATTTTGGAATATTATTGTTTATAAACTATTTTTACTGATTCACCCCCCTCTCAGTCACCAATTAATACCAACAACAAGTTTAACTATGAAAAGGTTGTCATCCAGTGAAGGAGAGGATATGGTGTTGTAGTTCAGTTTATCAAACTACCAGGATCCAGTAGGCATAGTACAGTACTACTTCTACCAATTGGAATGCATGGCCAACTTTCTTGGCCAAGTGGGGGAGATCACATGGGACTTGTGTAACAGTCACGATCCCCTTGTATCTTAGGCAATAGAGTGCCTACTAGCCTTCATGAGGAGTGAGTGTGGGATATTTTGTTAGATGCTTCACTATGAGAGGATTGCTGAAGGTGGATACACAGGAGATGCAAGATGCTTGGAACCTACAACAACCTATTATTGGAGGACATCGTGGATGTGTAATTTGAGACCTTTATGGAATGAATTTTTTTTAGGGATTTGTTCCTTAACCATTGGTGACTAACAACGACACACTCCCATACTACTACCCAGTGAGCCTAGGTCCTACACTAGATGGAAAATGCTTGACGATAATTTAATAGCTTCAGGATGATGACAATAATATTTCGTACGAGTTGCTGCCTAGTATCATATGACATATGGGTAAGTCTGAAATGAAAAACTGATTAATACTATAATTTATCATACGACACACAATGTAGGCTCAAATGACCTTTCCCTAAATAGGATGACAGATAATCAGGTATCATACGACACATAATGCAGGCTCAAACGAAAGTTCCCTAAACAGGACGATAAATAATCAGGTATCGTACAACACAGAATGCAGGCTCAAATGATAGTTCCCTAAACAAGATGATAGATAATCAGGTATCGTACGACACAGAATGCAGGCTCAAATGACAGTTCTGTTAGGATTTATGGAATCTCATACGAAAATATGTATGTAGTAGGATGATAAATCAGAAGATTCACACGACAGTTTACTGGACAAAGGCTAAATTCTAAGTTTTCAATGACTGACGACGACTAGTTTTGAGATGGACTGGGTTTTTGGACAGGTGAGATAGACTAGTTTTGACACGGACAAATTTTTGACTAGGATAGACTAGTTTTTGACACACACAGAGTTTTGACTAGGATAGACTAGTTTTTGACATGGACAGAGTTTTGACTAGGATAGACTAGTTTTTGACACAGACAAAGTTTCAACTACTAAGTTGTTTATTGTTTTCTCCAATTTGGTATTTCAGTTTCAGTTTCAGGGATGAAAACATAGTAAACACGCAATATGTATAATGACTTCAATCACAACATGCTAACCCTATGGAAATTGGTGAGAGAAGAAAACATTTGCTTGTAGACTCAGGTACACACCCAATAGCTAATCAAAATACGGCCACTGAGTCTCACGCAATGGATTCTCAACGCCATATTAGCCGACTCCAAATGCTAATGGGGGCACAAAATGACAAGTATCTTGGGAGAGTTACTATATCTCTTGCACAAAGATTATCCCCCCCTTCGAAGGTGAACCAGGTAGCTTCTAATTTCAATTGGAACTAGTAAGGGATCCATTTGACGCATTGGGGTATAAACTCAATAAAGAGGTCTCCCATCCTTGAAATCCAAGGTTTAATATACCTGAAGGTACAAAGGAGAGCTATTCCTGAGCACTATTGTTGACTTGATTTTATAGAATAGACATAGAAAGCTTGAGACTAGTGTTGGAATCAATGAACACTAAGAGGAGGGGTGAATCAATGTTTTGCAATTTACTAATTTATCAAATTGATTCTTTAGCCATGGGATGCAAAGAATAGAAACTATAATGTTGAAACACAAAGAAGATAACCACACAACCATAACACCAGAATATTTACATGGAAATCTGAAAAGGGAAAAACCACGCTGGGATTTGAACCCATAATATTATTATACTATGGACGGTAGTTAAACAATATTACAAAAATGGAATGCACTTGCATTCAGGCACACTACCTAGAGCTCACTGCTCAATTATAAAATAGGGCTACAACTTCAGAGGACTCACTATCCTAAAATTGAGATATAAAAGAAAATACAACATGTGAACTAGAATAAAGCATCCACAAATGCCAGGAATTAGTTCCGGTTAAGATCGAAATGATTTGTTGCCACTGATAGAAAAAATTCTCTATTTCACTCTGCTACCAAGTACCAAATCACCAAAACTCAATATGCACACATGAAACTGCACTCAATCGCTCCCAAAAATAATTTTGCATCATCACCATAATCCAAAATGATCATCCAAGTCAACCTTATATATCCACACCACCAAAATAGATCTCCATCAAGTCGGCTTCACAAAACTGCAAAAATGTAAAATGTGTAGTCTCATGTCGGCTCAATCCAATCATAAATCCATATACCAGACCTAAAACATATGATCACAATCTTCAGATACAATGGAAAAAACTCCTCAAACACAACACCAATCACCAAAATCATCCCCAAAGATCTGCAACATACGCTACCCAATTGAGCACACAATATATTTTCTCTTTCAGAATCACTAGATCCCGGACCAAGAATCATGCACTAAAATCATCACCTAAGGCTGGAATTACAAGGCGATCTGCCTCAAACAGCCAATCAACCATCCCAATCACTGCAACCAAAACTACATCACCAGAAATGAATTGTGCTTATTGAATCTATACATTGTGTTCACACTTTGTCAGACTTATGCCTAATGTCAATATGCCTTCCGGTTGATCAAATCTACAGGTAAAAGATAGGATTAATAGGATGAGCTGCCATCAATGACAACCCCTAAGCAATCTATGTGCATCTAATATCATTGGAACAATGTCTTTTGCCAACAACCAGTTGGCATCAGAACACTCTCGAGTCATTTCTTTGAAGATAGCAAGTGAGCATGAGAAATGGTTGACTAATAGAGATCGACAAGTGGTAGAGCTGACCACATAGTCGGTAGGAAAGGATGAGAAAATCATATATCTAGACACATAGTTGGGGGAGAACAATAGAGAGCTTGAGGTAGTACATGTGAAAATGATGGAGGCAACATACATGGCGAATGCATCTTGAGAGTGAGAATTGATGGCAACTTAGCTCCTCCAACTCCTACAACAACAACATTCGCGACCTTCCACCTCAACATCACTGAATTACTAGGGACATCCTCTCACCATCCTGCTTTCCAGTGTTTTTGCATCTTATAGACCCAATTTGTTTTCTTTATTTGGAAGATGACTTCTTTTTTGGGGACTAATGTAATTGGTAGAACTACCATAATAATAAATAATATTTTGTTAGTATAATTGGCAATGTATTTGGTTTGTCCCTAAGAGGTTGCTAGTAGTTATCGACGGTTGGTAGTCTTAATCAACTGCTAGGCACTACATATACCCTAATTGTTGTATCAAAAAATATCCATGATTGTATAGACATTACACCTTGATAATAAAGAACACAACTTTCTACTATATGTTGTTGCGTTGAATACTATTATTTGGTATTACTTTCTAGTATGTTTTGTATCTTGTTTACTTTGCATAAATTAAGAATATTCCCTTTGAGAGTAAACAAAGAACAAAAATTGGTACTATAGTAGCATATTAGGGCCAACAAGCCTAAGAAACCCAAGGGGATTCAATATACATATTGTAACAAAGAAGGGCACATCCATAATGAATTCCCTAAGGCCCAAGCAAAGAAAAAACTTGTTGTAGTGTAATCAGTTAAGCCTAATTCTATGTATTGCATAATTTATAAAGCATGGGACATTCATTTAAAAGATTATTGTCCCCATAATGAACCTCTAACCCAAAATAATGGGAAGCAATGTAGTCAAGGCTACCACAATCATAGTTGTAGTGTTGATGAGAACAATGATGTGGGATATCATGTGGGTATGTGAACCAAGATATGGTACCAAAAGGGGGGTCTTAAGATGTCACTTTTTTTCTAAAATCAGCGAATTTTGAACTTCAACAAACAATTAAACATAGTTACACTCCAAATTTGAAGATACAAAAATAACATGAGTCAAAGTGCTTCAAGTCTACTTTCTAAACTACTAATTTGTTTTCAAAATGATGGAGATTAAGGGTTTCAAAAAAGGGGGGGCCACAAAAAGTGGTCCTATTTTTATGAAAAAAATATAACATAGGGTTTGTTGTGGCCCCCCTAAAATGTTAATTATTTTTTGAATTTTGAAAATCGCTTTGGTGAGAAATCAACTAACACCTTTTAGTTTATATTGATATTTTTGGCTAATTTTTTAATGAGTATTTAATTTTTTACTAATTTTCGAAGTGGACACAACCTAGAAAATATAAATTTGAGCATTCTCCCCCCACCCAAAAAAAATCATTGAAAACTAATATAAAATCAAAACTTTTCTCTATTAAATGTGTGTAGAATGGAGTCTAGTTTTTAAAAATGTAATTTGTTTCAAAATTTGACGAACGTGTAGAAAACTATACCTAAAACAACACATGTTGGTTTTTAACCAAAAATGGACACACTAATAGAAGAAATTAAAGATGAAAGCCTTAACAAAATGAAAATGTGAAACAAATTATATAGTGGATAGCTAAGAGAGAGATTAACAGTATTGTAGTGTTTTTTTAATTTGTATTAAAACAAATGCAAACTTGATGGATAGCACAACCAAAAATATGTCAGTTGTAATCTTATAATAAAGCTTGTCTCAGGCTAGAATGGTTGTCCAACCCTCTAGGTTGGATGCACAAGGACAAACCAACCCAAAGGGTTGGTCTATTCCAATGTAAACAATTTGGCAAGCACTAATTTTGGTGTTCGCCCTATTTATTGCTCACCAAATTCAAAAAGTACACTTTTGACATTAGACAAGTGCCAAATTTGGCACTTCCCAAATGATCTCCATTGACACATTCTAGATTTTGTGAATTGGCAAATTTTCTAGTTTGGACACAAGTTATACCCAATCCCTGAAGAAGATTATATACATGAAATATAATATTTAAGTATGACATATTGAAATGTGACTTATACTTTAAATCTATATTTCATGTATATATTGGTAGGATGTTTGTGTGTGGTTTCAAATCTCTAGGAGTTGTAATGTATATTCTAGATTTTAAAGGATCATATAATTTTTAAACTTGGTCAAATTTTAATAATCAACATGCTCCTATTAGCATTCTTTATCTCTCTATCTTACTCTCTTTATCTTAGCCAAACTTTAGATCTATCTCTTTCCATCTCTTTTCTCTCTCACCTCTCTCTCCCCTCTCTAGGTATATCCCTCTCTCTACCTTTCACTCCTTCCTTACCCCCATCTCTACCCCTACCTCCCTCTCTCTCTCTTCTTCTCTCTCCCTCTCCTATTGTTTCTCTCCCCTCCCTCTCCATTCTCTCAATCACTACATATCTCTTTCATCCTCTCTCTAGTCTCTTCCTCCCTCTCCACCTTTCTCTCTCCCCCCTTACCCCTATCCCTTTGTGAAATCTCTCCTTCTCTTCTCTCTCTTCACTCACCTCTCTATATCCTCCTTCCCTAGGTCTCTCACTCCCTCCATGTCTACCTATTTATCCATCCCCTCTTACTCCTCTCTTTATTCCTCTATCTATCCTCTTCTCTCTCCCTCCCCTCACTAGTTTTTACTCTTCCTTTCTTCCCATGTCCCTCTCTATCTCCCTCCCCCACTCTCTATTATTCTATCTTCCTCCCTTATTCTCTCTCTATATTATCTAGGTCATCGCCTCTCCATCCTGTTATTTGTGAGGATCTGATTATTACTGAGAGGGCAGGGTGAATGAGTAATAACAGTAAACTTGCAATCTTCAACCAATCTCCATATACTTCACAAAATAGTTCATAACTAGTACCGATAGCTTATCAAACAATTACTCAAATCATATTTATCATACTATTACTAGTATCAACATAAGTTTTCATTATTAAGCAAAGACATCAAATGAATAACTCATCAAACCAACCACAACATGGACACCAAGATTTTTCACATGGAAACCCAAATGGCAAAAATCATGGTGGGAATTCGTACCCACAAGATTTGCACTCTTTCGAAATGCGCCCTATTAGGATCCTAGCCTAGTTAGAATCTTACAATGATACCCGGTTAGGAGTAGGCCCTATTAGGAGTCCCCTGGTTAAGGGATTTAACCTCAGCCCTATAAGGAGACTTACTCTATTAGGAGTGACCTTGCTAAGGGATTTAAACACAAATTAATGAGTCACCCGGTGAAGGGATTTATACAATCAGGCATGTTAGGACCTACCCAATTAAGGGATTTTAAGTCTGTTGCAACTATTAGGGAACAACACATAAATGATTTGGAAATAACACTCTCTGATTGCTTGTACATATTCTTTTTAGCTCCAATCTTCTTCTCTTATGCAAACATCACAATCTAGTTCGGTACACACACTTCTTTGATCACCGACACAATAGAACATCACAAACTTTGGCCTAAATAGTCTTTATAACTTTGTTGTTTACAAAACCCTTGGTCATTGTGAATTAGGGTTTTAGATCATCATAGATCTTTACAAATCATTATACAGATCATTTCAATAATTTACAAGATAATTATAGTCATTGAATGATCATGACTCATCACCACAAATCAATCTTCTAAGAAGTTAAACCCTTATCACACTCTATTAAGTACTTCACTCATTCCCAAGAAATTCACTCCTTGTACACACCAAAACAACATCTTATCACTTTACACAGATTCAACCATGTCATCACCAATTTACCAACATGATGAAATACATCGCCAAACCATAAAGCATCATTGGTCAAGAGATTTAGGTAGCAATTCTTAAACCCTACTAAAACCCTATAGAATATACAACAGTAAATTACAAACATATCTTCTGGTTATCAAAACATGATGTGGTTTTGGTCATAGACTCATTACAATGTCGCAAACACTTATTCCAAACAGCGATACCTGAATCAACGTAGATCTCTACCAAAAGCATCTCCTTCACTATTTCATCTTACCGGTTAACAGTTTGATTGTCAAATACATTCCATAGCTTACCGGTCAACATAGATGAATTATATGACAAAGACAAAATGAGTAAACTTGATAGAACAAGGTTTCTAGGGTTGCCATAGTTGCCATCAAGGACAACACAAATAACAGATCATCAAGTCACCAATCAACATCTCAACTATACCGGTCATTCATCACCATGTGATCATTCTCCTCATCATATCAACTATATCATCACCAACAATCCTTATATAGGTACATCATCATCATCAGTTATGCCAACGTTCTCCCCCTTTGGCATTGATGGAAACACTAAAAGAATCATCATCAAAACTCATCATGTTGAACTAATCTTCTCTTCACTTTCTCTTCTCCTCCTTTGTATTTCTTCTACCAGTTATATTTATTATCCCATGTCTATTACATTTCTTATCCCCCTTTGATAGAAATGCCAAAGGTGCAAATGCATCTTTTGTCTTCATCTCTGCTATTATCACTTCTATTTATCTCATCTTAGCTGCTCCCCCTAAGGAGTAGCCCACTTCTCATCAATCAATAGCGAAAGATATTCAATGAATCCACTAGATTGATGCATCAATAGCATCTTAGTTGATCTTATGCAGGGGTACAACCCCTAATTAACCTTTGAGGTACTCAAAGGTTGTCTTAGGCAAAGGTTTAGTGAATGTATCTGCTAACTTCTCTTTTCTAGACACATACTCCATTCTTACTTTCTTCTCCTACACTCTTTCTCTCAGAAAGTGATACTTTAACTCATTGTTCTTAGTACTTGCATGTAACATAGGGTTCTTAGAAATATTAATAGCACTAGTGTTATCACAATAAATAGTCACCAGCTCAGTCATATCTTCTTTGAAACCTTCCAAAACATGTCTCATCCAAATACCCTACATACAATTCATCGATGCTGCCAAATTCTGCTTCAGCTATAAGTTGTGAAATACATGATTGTTTCTTACTTGTCCATGATGCCAGTCTCCCACCTAAAAAGAAAGCTCCACCGATAGTTCTTTTCCGGTCATTAACATTTCCATCACAGTCTACATCTGTGAAAAATTTCAATGAAAAATTACTATTATAGGGATACCACAATCCATAATCAATTGTTCCTCTTAGATATTTGAATATTCTCTTTACTATTGTCATGTGTGTCTCCTTAGGATTCTTTTAAAGCCTTGAAACTAAACCAACATAATATGCAATATCTCATCTACTGCGAACAACATAACGAAGTTTCCTAATCATAAAACTATATTCTTTCTCATCTACAGAGGGTGAATCATCTTGCTTTGACAATTTACAACCAATAACCATCAGAGTACCAACTAGTTTACAATCTTCAATCCCAAAATTCTTCAAAATTTCTTTCACATACTTAGTCTGTCTGATAAACATTCCATTTTCCAGTTGTTGGACCTACAAACCAATAAAGAATTTTATCTCACCAATAAGAGACATTTCAAACTCTTTCTTCATTTCATCAACAAAAGCCATACACAAATCATCATCTCCACCAAATATTATGTCATCAACAAAAACTTCTTCTATCAACATCTTGTCTCCTTCAGTCTTCAAATAGATGTTACTATCCTTACTGGTTCTCTGGAATCCTATCTTATTCAGATGTGTATGTAATCTTTCAAACCATGCTCTGGGAGCTTGCTTCAATCCATATAGTGCCTTGTGTAGTTTTCATACCATATTATCATCCTCGCTCAATGCAAACCCTTCTGGTTGTTCTATATACACTTATTCTTCAAGAATACCATTCAGTAAAGCTGATTTAACATCCATTTGATATACCTTAAAACCTTTAAAAGTTGCAAAGGCAAGTACCATTATAACACTATCAAGTCTTTCTACAGGTGAAAATGTTTCACCATAGTCTTCTCCATATTCTTGTGCATACCCTTTGCAAACCAACCTCGCCTTATTTCTAACAACTTCACCATCCTCATTAAGCTTGTTATAGAATACCCACCGTGTGCCAATTACATTTTTGTCTTCTAGTCCAGGAACAAGAGACCGTGTATTGTTTTTCTCAATCTGATCAATTTATTCATTCATTGCATTTAGCCAGTCTTCATCTTTCAAAGCTTCTCTTACTATCTTTGGTTCAATAGTGGAAATCAGGCAGAATTTTTTTATATTTTTCTTCTAGTTTGCACGCGAATATTCTTGTCACCTATAATTTGATCTTTTGAATGATTTAGCCTTACATATCTAGGGATTACTGGTCCTGGTGTAGTGACTTCTTATTCATGTTCATCATCTTCTTCATCTTTTATCGGTTGAGCACCTATTTCAGCACTGTTCTACTCATCATCTTTTTGCACTTCTGGTTCAATAAATACAAGTTTTTCTTTATCATCTGCAGGCTCATATCTATTGGTCTCATCAAGTTTATCAGATAATTCATCAACTTTTACATTCACATTCTCCATAATCTTCCTTTTCCTTTTGTTGTAACACTTTATCCTGGTAGAATAACCAAGAAATATTCCTTCATCACACTTAGCATCAAATTTACCAGTAAAATCATCTCTTTTAATGAAATATATGCTACCAAAAACTTTAAAATAACTGACTTTAGGAGTCTTACCATACCAAAGCTCATAGGGTGTTTTATCATTACCTTTCTTCACAAGAACCTGGTTCAAAGTGTAAACAATTGTACTAACTGCTTCTCTCCCAAACATCTTTGGTACATAGTTCTAGCTACTTCAACAATAGTTTTGTTCCTCCTCTCTGCAATACCATTTTGTTGTGGAGTCCTTGGTGCAGACATCTGCCTCTTTATTCCATTTTCTTCACAATACCTTACAAACTCATTAGAAGTAAACTCTCCACCCCGGTCAGATCTTAAACACTTCATATTCTTGTCAGTTTCCTTTTCAACGAGGGCTTTAAAGGCCTTGAACTTATTGAAAGCTTTTAATTTCTCCTTCAAAAAAGTCACCCGCATCATCCTTGAAAAATCATCACTAAAAATTATAATATCACCATAGAAACCTCTAGTCCTCGTAGGACCACATAGATCAATGTGTACTAAATCAAGAATATGCTCAAAAGAAAAATATTTACTCTTAAAAGATGTAGAAGTCATCTTGCCCATCTGGCATTCTTTACATAACACATTGTCTGGTTTAACAAGTTGCGACATACCTCTCACCATACTAGATTTGCTAACTCTTATCAAGTTATCAAAGTTGACATGACAAAACCTTTTGTGCCGTAACCAACTATCTTCTATTTTAGCCACCAAATAACTATTCACATTAGCATTCAGATGAAAAAGATTACCTCTAGTTTGTTTACCAATT
This sequence comes from Cryptomeria japonica, assembly GCF_030272615.1. NCBI lineage: Eukaryota > Viridiplantae > Streptophyta > Pinopsida > Cupressales > Cupressaceae > Cryptomeria > Cryptomeria japonica. The sequence goes on along the minus strand of NC_081415.1, from coordinate 159,644,193 downwards.
GCAATCAAATATTCTTTGCATCCCATAATCCATCACACTCTTTTTTTAATCTCAAGGTGATAGTCGTTGTCATTTAACTAACCAACACTTAACAAATTATGTTTTAGGCCTTCAACCCAATAAAAATCATATGCATTACTTTTACCATTCAAAGAGATAGAGCCTTTACCTTTTAACCATACATGGCGATTTTTTTCCAAATCTTACAACACCACCATCAAACTCTTCAAGAGATAAACTTATTATTATCACCGGCCATGTGGTGTGAATAACCACTATCAATTATCCATTCATCACTAGAGTCAAAGTGAGCTACCAGAGCCTTTTCATCAAACAAATATTCCTTAACAACAATAAAGACAATCTCCCCATTGTCTCCATCCTCAAATTCTTCATCATTGATTCCTTCATCAACTGCAACATAGCATTGTTTCTTTCCTTTCCGTTTATATTTTCTAAACTTTTCCTTATTATCACTATTAGGACAGTTTTCAGCTATATGTCCTATCTTGTTGCAAGAAAAAAACTTCAGAGGAAGTTTACCTTTATACTTACCAGTACCTCTAGGAAGTCTTTTAGCCAATAGACCTTAAAATTCCATCAGATTTTCTTCATCATCCACATCTCCTCTACTACCGCCAAGATGACTAGACCTACAATCATGTATGTGGCATACATCTTTTCCTTTTCTCACAGGTGCACCATTTATAAATGCCTTAAAAGATGATTCAATCTTAAGAACACTATTATCAAAACTATTTAGCTCAAAAGCATTCAGTTTACCAATAAGTGAATCAACAGTGACCTTATCATTACTTACTGATCTCAACTCTTGAATAGCAGAAAATTTGATTGCATAGACAGGTAAAAGAGTTCTAAGCATCTTACTTACAACAATGTCTTCTTCAATAGTACCACCAAAACTTTTAATATCACTGACAACCTCTTTAATCTGCTCTCCATATTGAGCTATATTTTCACCTTCTATTATTCTTAGATCATCAAATTTACCTCTAAGACTCTCTTCCTTAGCTTTGTGAACATGTTTATCACCACCATATATTAGTTCTAATTTCTCCCAAACTTCAAATGCAGTCTCTAATCCATGTACATTAATATATTTTGTATCAGACAATGCACTTACAATGACTTCCAGTGCTTGATTGTTTTCCTGTTGCTCCTTAAGTTGATCTTGAGTTAGCAGACTGGTAGGAGGTACATATTTAGTAGTAACATGCTACCAAAACTGAGAACCCATACCTTTGATATAAATCTTCATTCTATCTTTTCATATTTTATAGTTGTCCTTGGTGAACTTCATACCCTCCTTCTTCATCATTTTCCTTCGGATCTTTTCCTCAAGATGTTAAGCTTCTGCACACAGAGGACATAATTCTCTAATACTAATTGTTATTTGTGAGGATCCGGTTATTACTGAGAGGGGGGGTGAATCGGTAATAATAGTAAAATTGAAATATTCAACCAATTTGCATATACTTCACAAAAAAATTCATAACCAATACCAGTAGCTTATGAAACAATTACTCAAATCAAATTTATTAGACTATTATCGGTACCAACATAAGTGTTCATTATTAAGAAAAGACATCAAATGAATAACTCATCAAACAAACCACAAGATGAACGCCAATATTTTTCACGTGGAAACCTTAATAGGAAAAACCATGGTGGGAATTAGTACCCACAAGATTTGCACTCTTTCAGAATGCGCCTTGTTAGGATCCTAGCTCAGCTAGGAGCTTAAAATGATGCCCGATTAGGAGTAGACCTTGTTAGGAGTCTACCGTTTAGGGATTTAACCTCAGCCCTATTAGGAGCTTTACTTTGTTAGGAGTAACCTTGCTAAAGGATTTAAACCCAAATTAATGAGTCACCTGGTGAAGGAATTTATACAATCAAGCATGTTTGGACCTACTCATTTAAGGGATTTTAAGTCTGTTGCAACTGTTAGGGAACAATAGATAAATGATCTAGAAATAGCACTCTCTACTTGCTTGTACAGATCCTTTTTAGCTCCAATTTGCTTCTCTCATACAGACATCACAATCTAGTTTGGCACACACACTTCTCTGATCACCAACACAATAGAACATCACAAACTTTGACCTAAATAGACTTTACAACTTTGTCAGTTACAAAACCCTTGGTCATTGTGAATTAGGGTCATAGATGATAAAAAATCTTTACAAATCATTATATAGATCATTACAATAATTTACATTTCAATTACAATCATTCAATGATCATGACTCATCACAACACATCGACCTGCTAAGCAATTAAACCCTTATCACACTCTGCTAAGTACTTTGCTTATTCCCAAGCAATTCACTCCTTCTACACACCAAAACAACATCTTATCACTTCACACGGATTCAACCATATCGTCACCAATTTACCAACATGATGAAATACACCACCAAATGATAAAGCATCAGTGATCAAGAGATTTAGGTACCGGTTCTTAAACCCTACTAAAACCCTACAGAATATACAACGGTCAATTACAAACATATATTTCAGTTAACAAAACATGATGTGGGTCTAGTCATAGACTCATTACAATCTCACAAACATTTATTCCAAACCATGATACCTGAATCAACACAGATCTCTACCACAAACATCTCCTTCACTATTTCAGCTTACCACTTAACAATTTGACTATCAAATACAATCCACAGCTTACCGGTCAACATAGATGACTTAGATGACACAGTAAACATGAGTAAACATGATAGAACAAGTTGAACAGGTTACCATAGTTTCCATCAATGGCAACACAAATAATTGATCATCAAGTCACCAATCAACATCTCAACTATACCGGTCATTCATCACCATGCCATCATTATCCTCATCATATCAACTATATCATCACCAAAAGTCCTTATATAGGTTCATCATCATCATTATTAGTTATTCCAACACATCCCAACCTCTTCCTCCCCTCTCTAAGTTTCTCCCTCCCTTCTTATCAACTTATCTACCACTACATATAGGTCTCATTACCCACCTCTCTCTATCCCTATCTATCTATCAGATTCCTCTCTCACCATATAAGTCTCTCGTCTCTCTTTACCCCTCTAGGTCTCACACCTATCCATATGTCCCCTATATATTTCTCTTCCTCCCTCTCCACTTATTTCTCCCTCCCCCCTTAACTCTACCCCTTTAGTAACTCCCTCCTCTTCTCTCTCTCTCCTAACCTCTTTATCTCCCCCTTCGATAGGTTTCTCACTCCCTCCATGTCTACCTCTCCATCCATCCCCTCTTACTCCTCTCTCTTTTCTTTTATCTCTCCTATTCTCTCTCACCTCTCTTGATCTATCCCTCCCTTTCTTCCACTCTCCCTCTCTATCTCCCCATCCTTACATACCCCTATATCTATCTCCCTCTCCCATGCTCTATTATTCATTATTCCTCTCATATCCTTTGTCTCTATTGTCTAGGTCATCATCTCTCTCACCTCTCTAGGTTTATCCATCCTTTCCTCTCCACCTATCTAACGCAACATCCTTGTATCATTACCCACCTCTCTCTATCCCCTTCTATTTATCTCACCCCTCTCTCTCATCATCTATGTCTCTCATCTCTCTTTCCCCCTCTACTTCTCTCACCTATCTATATGTTCCCTCTCTCTCCACCTCTCTCTCTCTCTCTCTCTCTCTCTCCCTCCCTCCCCCTCTACCCCTATCAATTTTTGAACTCTCTCTTTCTCTTCTCTATCCACTCACTTATCTATCTCTTCCTTCTCTAGGAATTTCACTCCCTCTATGTCTACCTCTCCCTCCATCCCATCTCACTTTTCTCTCTCTGTTCTTTTATCTCTCATCTTATTCCTCCCCCCTATCCCTCTCTATCTCCCCCTCCCTAATTACCCCCATCTATCTCTCCATTCTCTACCAATTCTAATTATCTCTCTCCACTATCTACATCATCACCTTTCCATTACACCCTCTCTCCCTCTTTCTAGGTTTCTCTTTCCATCCCTCTCCACCTCTTTACATCTATATCCATATCTCATTACCAGTCTCTCTTTATCCCCCTCCATATATCTCATCCCTCTCTCCCTATTTATGTCTCTCACCTCTCTCCCCCCATTAGGTATTTTTAATATCTATCTGCCCCCTCTCCAGTTCTATCCCTACCTTTCCATTCTCTCAATCACTACCTTTCCCCTCCCCCTCTAAGTTTCTTTGTGCCTCCCTCTTTAACTCTCTACCTCTCCATCCCTATCCACTTACCCACCTCTCTCGACCCAAGTTCTTGTTCTCTCACCTCTATAGTTATTCCCTCTCTAGTTATTTATGTCCCTCTCCACCTCCCTCCCTGCCTCTTTACCCCCCCCCCCTCTCTCTCGCTCTCTCACTCTTTTTGACCTCTCGCATTTTCTTCTCTTTCTCCCTCACCTATCTACTTCTCTCACTCTCCTCTCTAAGTCATCTCCTATCTCCTCTTCTATTCCCCTCTATCTATCTCACCTCTCTTTCCCCATCTATGTCTCTCACATATCTTCCCCTCTAAGTCTCTCACCTCTCTATATGTACCCTCTTGTAGCATCCTAAATTGTAATCCCTTACAATTTTGTCCACACTTGGGCCCTCACTTTGGCATTCATCCCCTAAGGCCTGATTGAAGCTCTGATTTTGCTCACACCATATATCAAACTCAATTTTTCACTATCTACATTTCTCTCCCCAGGATCTTGGAACCTTGATGTCTAGGACCATGACACTGGACGCCATGATCCTCTCAAAAAGGACCCATTTTGGGGCCTCATAATGGTAACTTAATTTGAGCAGGAACCTAGATCCCGTGTCAGATTGTGTCAAAAAATTAATTTATTTTTCGATTAGCATGTATAAAAGGAGGTCTACCCCTCTCATTTTGATATATAGCACATTCATAATTAGAATTCAAGATTTCAATTACATGCTAGCAAATTCAAGTGAGCATGCAATCAATATTCTTTCAATCATTGGAGCAGAAGTAAAGTCAAGATTCAAGCATTGGAGATGACATCCATGCTCTATGTTTTATAAAGACTATCTACATGAAACACTAATTCCTTGTTAAGACAAATAAAACCTCATTGTAAGATATTATCATTAGTGTTTCAAATATTTTCAGCCTTTATCTAAAAAGGAAAGCATTTCCATTAACTAACTTCATTTACATTTTAATTTTATTTCATGGTTAATTCCAAAACCAAGGTTTTACCTTAGGAAAAACACTATTCCCAACCATTTTCCAATTTTCACTTTGTGCAGGAATAGGTACAAAGTTGCATTTCACAGGATTGATAGGATTTGCAGAGACAAATAGGTTCCCTTTTTTACAGCAGAAAGTTTGAAGGACCATGGCAACCACCACCATGGTCCCAACAATCTAGGCTGAATTTTAGGGAATAGATCCGAAACTACATCTACTACTTAGATCTACATTTGTAGCTATATTTGACAATTGCACCTCATTGTTCATGCATAATTGCTTCAATATCCATACATTTACCCTAATTTTAGAATCTTTAATTAATTTAATTCAACTTAAGGGAAAGAAGAGTTTCCACCTAGGAAACCAGGATTTTGATTAGAATCTAGATCTATCAAATTCTATCTTTCCCTAATGTTTTGGTCCCTAAGCAAAAACTAAGGGTTTTTCTACCTCAATTGGTGAAACCTGAATATTTCACCATTAGATTTTGGTGAACCTGATATTTTACACCTTAATTTTTTATTTATGTTCTCAAATCTGAGCATTTATGTATTTTTAAATACAATTTTACATTTACAAATTTAATTCTTAATTGAATTACATAAATTTAGAGGTTGATTTAACAAAAACCCTAATTTATAATCCTGAAATTTGCTTGTGGGTTGCATAATTTTTCAAAACCATTTTCAGATCTAATCTTTATGATATGATATGTTTGTTAGATGCAATGATAGTCCCAAAGACACTAAGAGGGGGGGGGGGGGGTGAATCAGTGTCTAACCAGTGAATGGAATATTTAAACTTATTTATTACTTTGCAACCCAAATTAATGTACCGGTAAAAAAGTAATAATGCAGGAAAGAGAAATAACAGAGACAACATAAATGCACACCATAACACAAGATATTTTGGTGAGGAAACCCGGTAAGGGAAAAACCTAGGTGGGATTTGTGACCCACAATATTTACTCACTGACCAATATGAATAAATATTACTTACAATAGGGGCCTGCACATGCATGAAGGCCAACAGCCTAGAGCTCACTACTCAATGAAAGAGTCTCACTGACTACAAAATGGATAATTAAATCCAAGACAATGTACTGCTGAAAATAGCATTTGCAATGCTTGATTCAATACTGGTTTAACCTTAGCCATAAACCATAACCAAAAACCTTGTCGGTGAATGATATTCACTCACATAACCTATCTTCTATGATCTATTACATAATTGCCTCTCTTTTATTCTGTATATTTTTTTATATCAAAATGACCTATAAGATCTCATAGACATATGAGTCTTTACAATACATCATATCGGCTTATATGTAATTAATTACATTACAATACAATTCATATAAACAAAACTTTGTCTCATGTCAGCCTGAGTGCCGGTATGCTTTATTATCGGTGTAAACTAGATACTGATGAATGAACTTGTTGTGCCTATTGGTGCTGGTAGATGATGTCTATGTTGCCAGTGAACCTGTAGAATCTTGTTACTTGTTGGTTTTCATCAATGACAATATCAACCATTCTCATGTGAGTGTAGAATACCAACAATCTCCCCCTTTGGCATTGATGGAAACACTCATGAGAAAAATCCAAAAACAGTTGTCCAAAAATGAAGTCCAAAATTGATCCCCCAAAAAAGAGTGTGCTCCCCTGAGCAAGTGATTTCTTCTATGCATTTTTCTCCATACTACTCCCCCTTTGGCATCACTGACAAAGGATGTCAAAAATAATCAAAGAGTACAAAATTCTACCTCATAGCCTGTAACCGGTTGTGTACAATTTGAAAGATATCTGCCAAAATTAGATTCAGGCTCTGCATAAATTTATTACTGTTAGAAATAATGGTTTCAGTCTGCTGGATCATGCTGGTTAGATAATTCATTTGTTGCTTGGGTGATCGGTCTCCCTAAATTGTTGCTTTAGATAGTTCAACCCATTGAGTTGTAAGGTTGTCCAATCTAGGACCAAGTTTGTTTTTCAGCTCTCGGGCCTTCAACCTCATCCTTGCTTTTTCTTTTTCCAAATTCTCAATCTTTTCTTCAAAAACTGCCATTTCTTGTTCAGAAACTGAGGTAAGTTTTGAAGAACCTATTATATTATTTGCTATGTCATATATCTCCTTTTGTGTTTTCTTAATCTCCTCATCAATGTCTTTAGTCAGGTGGTGAGGCTTGTAGGCTTCCTTATATAATTCTTTGTATTCCAAAATTGTGGAATTAAGTACCAGTAATAAGGAATCAATATGCTCAATAGAGTCCTTGATAGTTTTATCAAAGAATTCACCTTTTTCTTTGTTCACCCTTTCCTTAATAGTTTCTTCATTAACCTTATCTATAGTTAGAACATTTGAAGCAATAAATTTGGACAATGCGTCCAATTTACCCAAAGAACCATCAATATGATCTATCTTACATGCCGGTGCAATCATTTGTAAAATAGGCAATGTATCATCAATGGCCTTAAATGCTAAGGCATTGCAATCTGTGATCCTCCTTATTGAATCTAAAAGTACATCAGTTTTATTTGTAGGTCTGAAATCTACAGTGGATGTGCTAGGTTCTATAATAACTTTCTTTTCATTAGACACAAGACCAATTACCTCAACAATTTCTTCCTTATTTCCACCATTTATTACCTCTTTATTTACAGTTGCTGTTGGTTTCTCACTCTGTGTATGTACCTCTGCTTCTACTGGTTTCTCAATGTCAGGTTTCTTAGCTTCTACTGATATTTCAATGTTCTGAGAGTCAGCAGTGATAACCGGTGACTCAAAGATCTCAACATTCGTAGTGTCAACTGTCTTAACCTCTGAAGTCTCTTTATCCATAACAATATTTAAATCCCGTGTATCTACATTCACGGTAAAAAGAATTTATGATTCTAGATTAGTAGCATCATGAGTTATTTCTTCAGCCTCCTTATCTGGTTGACTATCTGTATGTATCGATGCCCCTGAAGTTATTGGTGGGGTGTCCTGTGCCGGTGGAGAAAGGTTATCTTTGACCTTTATAATAGGTACACTACCAGTTTTACCTTTACTTTTATCTTTCTAATATACCTTTGCAAAAGACATTCATTTTTTATCTATCCCTTTCTTCTTTCTTTTCTTTTTCTACAAAAAATATGTCCCATTTGTCAGCAGTTTCATCTGCTATTTCTTTCACTCTCCCAACCATTAGACTAACCTGTTGGTGACCACTCATAAAAACTGACCGGTTGGCTTCAACAATCAGTTCATCAATCTCCTCCTTGGAATTTACAGGGTGAACAACCAACAATGCTTCAACCTTTAAATTTTTATCCAATTCCATCACTGACATTCTTTTAGCCTCTAATCTTATGTATAAGTCATTTGGCAGATCATCTACAACCTCAATCAAAACTTTCTTGTAGATGTCAAGATGCAAAATAATGCTTTCCTCTATTGTCTCATTGTCAGAATCCTTGAAAGAATAATAAAATTTATTCACATTGCTAAGATTACCTTCTTGTGTAATTTCATTTATCAGTTCCTCTGGTGTAAAGGTATCTGGTGTCTTAGGTTCTTGTTTCTTCTTCAGAGTTAATTTCTTTTTGGGCTGTCTCATAGCATGTTGTTTCTTCCTTAATTTTTTTTCCTTTTAGAAGAAGGAAAAGGTATCGGTGAAGGTTTCCTCTTATTCCTTTCAACTCTTTTGAACTCTGTTGCCTTATCACTGTCTGTATCAGAAGAAGTGACAACTGGTGAAACATGAGCTACTGGTTCCAATCCTTCCAATTCACTAGTAGAAATACCACTTAAGTTCATCACATTTTCTTTAACTTCTTTAGCCATTTTGGATGCATCTCTATTGAATTTTTCTCTTCTTTTTCTCTATTTTTGCATCTAAACAACACTCTCAATAGTGTCAGCACTGCCAAAGATTTCTTCACAAGGTTCCCTTGGTGCATCAAGAAGTGTCTTTGCATAAGCTTCAATAATATTTAGATCTACTTCATATCCCATCTCTGTTATCCAAATGGTTCTAGGAGTAATAGCTTCCATCCATGTTTCATCTCTTTTGATTACAAAACATATTTGCTTGTCATACTTATCCACAATACTCTGTGGTATCCTTTCTCTATCCTTCATCTTGGTTTGAAAGTTTTTGAAATAGGCTTTTACCGTGTCATCACTATTAGCATCTATGCCGGTAATAGGTTCCATGATTTGCCTACCCAGGGATGTCATATGCAAAGTCCTTGTGACCAATGCTGGGTATCTCCTTTTTGAAGTAAAGCATTAAACACACAAGTAGAATCCCAAAATGGAATGTTCCCTTCTTATCACCCTTAATATTTTTCAAGTTATCTAGGAGTTCATCTTTAAGCCACTTACAGATGTCAATTTTACCATTACTCTTAACCATTTCATATGCACTATGTATACACAAGATAGAAACATAATTTAACCTATTTGCATGAGTAATCCTGTATCCAAATACCATGCTCACATATTTCACATTTGCAGTTGTAGCGTCCTAAAATTGCGACACTTGCAATTTTGACTGCATTTCGGTCTTCACGATGGCAACGCAACACGCAACCTGAATGGAGACCCCGAAACCTGATTATGACACTGAAAACTGCATTTTCTTGCACCCTGGCCTGAACCTCCTTTGCACCCTGCTGTCCCGGGAGGTGGGACCAGAGCGCCCAGCGCCCTGGTCCCTGGGCCTATTTTGGGCCCGGTCTCCTAAGGGGTCTCGGGTCTTTTTGTTTGCAAATTGGAAATTAAACTTTCCTGGTCGGCCTAAGGTCGGGAAAATCAGTCTATCAGCCCTAATTGACAAGTATATAAACTACATTTTTCTCTCTCATTTGGCATATGAAGAGGGACATATGTGTACAAGCGTGGAAACTATACTCAAGCATTCAAACATTCAAGCATTCATTCCAAGTCTCCATTCAAGGCTAAGTGTTGCATTCAAGACAAGGATTCAACCATTGAAGAGGAGATCACATACTACATGCTACAACATACAACATACAACATCTATACCTTCGCACATAAGGATACAAACATCCTTACAACAAGGTATTAGTACTTGTTTTACATTACAGACATTTACATTTACAGCACTTTCTCATTTCTTGGTTAATTCCAAAACCGGGGTTTGACCTAAAGGCAAACCCCTAATCCCTAACCCCCCAATCATCTTCGCTTTTCTATGTGTAGGTTGCAGGTACGCGGCTGAAATTGAAGATCTGGAATCCTTGTGCAGAGACGAATAGATCCCCCTTCGTTTCGCGGATTTTTCGGAAGACCGTGGCGCTCGGGCGCCATCGTCCCGGCAACTTTCACTCAAATTTGTAGGACAACGCCGTATCGACATTTTACTGCTAATTCCAGGTTCGCAGCTTCATCCTATATCCCTAACTCAGTTTATAGGCGAATCTTTCTCACTTTCTATGCATTCCTAGCTTAATTCCTCTATGCACATTCTTTACAAAAGAGGGTAGCCTTGCTGTCTTAACCCTTGAAACACATTTAGCATCCAATCTTGCATTGTGTGGGATTGAATCTTGTGGGTTTCAACCCCTCTTTTGAATGTAAAGTCTCTCCCCTAAGTGAAAACCATCAACCCTAGTGAATCTCCCTTCTCTCTCCTTGGAGTTGGAAGAGGGGAGAGCAACTAGGGTTCGATCGTGATTTTCTGCTTTACATTTTGGTGAACCCGACGTGAACATCCTTTCTGATTATTCATGGTTAGATCTGAAAATTGGATTCCTTGATTACATTTCCATGTTGATCTTTTGCAAAATTTTAGAGGTTAATTGCATAAAAACCCTAAATTTTCTTTTTAGTAATTAAGCTTGTGAAATGTCTAAATGTTAATGCTTGTTCCAGATCTACCCTTCTATTACAAATTATCAATTCATATCTATGCTTTAATTTTGAAAATTAAGTGGTTAAGTGTCAAAACCCTAATTTTTGAAACCTTCTTGATTCAACCTTTGACTGATAATTTCACTAATCAAAACATCTCCAAATCAGCTGTAACTTTGGATTCCGCAATAAAATCACAATATCTTTCATCCTTGAAAATTTGGAAAAAAGTTGCGAGGACCGTGTGCACTCCGAGCGCCATCGTCCCTGACATTTTTTCTGAAATTTCGGGAGCGAGATCTTACTGTATTTTCCTGCTAAAATCCAGAATTTTGGCTGATTTTATCAATTTTAACACCTTCAAAATTACAGTCAAAGTTGGTCTAGTGATTGCTTGGATTGAGGCTTCTAATCATTCAAAAATTGTCGAAACTGAAATTCATGTCAAAATTGTGTTTCTTACTATCCTAAATCTGAAAAGTGTGTTATCATTCATTCGAAATTTCAGTGATTTATTCAAATTTTTGCAATTTGTGACTTTTGAAATTAAGTGCTTAATTACAACAACTTTGATTTCCGCTTTCAGAATTGAATTTTGCATGAAATTGAGTCAACTTTCAAATTTCAAAACTTGCATTGCTCTTAACATTCCCTCTAAAATCATAAAATTCAAAATTTCAGTTTCCCTCTCTTTTTCAAAATTCAAATTTTGCATTTTTCGACAATCTTGGTAGGGTTCAATTTTGAAATTGCAACTTTAATTTGGCCTATCTACAGATCGTAAAATCACTCAATTTTTTCAGGTTAGCTGTAAAATCATCATAACTTTCATCCCTGCAAATTTTGAAAAAAGTTGCGAGGACCGTGTGCACCCCGAGCGCCATGGTCCTGGACATTTTTTCTGAAATTTCGGGAGATTGTCCTGATTGCATTTAACAGCTTAAATCTGGAAGATTGGCTGGTTTTACTGAAATTTGCTACCTCTAAAATTCAAAATCTTCTCTCTTTCTTTAGTGCATGAGTTTTACAACAATAAGCCCTACCTACACTATTCCTAGCTCCTAAACAAGAACAATGTGGCTCGGAACATGAACATAGCCCTTGTTTGGATCTTGTGATAGCTCCATCTGCTGTGTTGGATGTTCCTCCTCTGGCGTGTTCCCTGCCTTCCCGAAACATTGATCAGCAAGATCGGGGGTAGATGACATGCTAGACTAGTTTCATTAGCATAGCAGATTCTCTCCCCCTCTCTTTTGTTACTTCCTCTATGTGTTATTCTCATTCTTCTATTTGTTGTCCTTAGTGTTGTCTACTTGAGGACGATGCAAAGCATTGAGATCTCTCGATCTCTCTCATGTTGACTCAAAAGACACATGTGTTCCCTTCTTCTAGGTGACCTTCCTTGATTGGGGAATGAAGAACAATTATGCATACATACATATGATATACATGAATTATCATACAGCATACTGACCCCGAGGAAAGTGAAGTCACCTTGTGCTTTGTGTTTTGTGTCTATTATCCTTGGGCTTATCTCACACTTGGGGGCTAAATCCTTGCGATAACGTGCTCCTTTCTCGTTTCTTATATGTATCACTACCTTAAAGCAATCACCCCCAGTGAGGCGTGTGCGATCACTTTAACGTAGGGGGGCATACATCCTGTCCATATCTTTTCAAGATACTTGAAAATTTCTTGACAAATTTAGCTTTGCCTTGAAAATTTTTGATATCTTTCTTGCATGACTCATAGTGAGGGAACCTTACTACTGACAGTCATGGTTCTCCCTCATGATCTTCCCTTTTATTTTGTCAATCGAAGTCGTAAGATCCTTAGTCCACTGGGGGCTTGGTGTGTCTTGCCTCCTTGACGTGGTGAAAGTCTTTCAATATTGTTTCCTTGTACTTTACCGGAAGTATGAGCATACATACTCCCGCTAAAGTGGGGGCTAAATGTAGCGTCCTAAAATTGTGACACTTGCAATTTTGATTGCATTTCGGTCTTCATGATGGCGACGCAACACGCAACCTGAATGGAGACCCCGAAACCTGATTAATTCACTGAAAACTACATTTTCTTGCACCCTGGCCTGAACCTCCTTTGCACCCTGCTGTCCCGGGAGGTGGGACCAGAGCGCCCAGCGCGCCTAGCGCCCTGGTCCCCCAGGACCATGGCGCCCAGCGCCCTAGTCCCTGGGCCTATTTTGGGCCCGGTCTCCTAAGGGGTCTCGGGTCTTTTTGTTTGCAAATTGGAAATTAAACTTTCCTGGTCGGCCTAAGGTCGGGAAAATCAGTCTATCAGCCCTAATTGACAAGTATATAAACTACATTTTTCTCTCTCATTTGGCATATGACAAGGGACATATGTGTACAAGTGTGGAAACTATACTCAAGCATTCAAACATTCAAGCATTCATTCCAAGTCTCCATTCAAGGCTAAGTGTTGCATTCAAGAAAAGGATTCAACCATTGAAGAGGAGATCACATACTACATGCTACAACATACAACATACAACATCTATACCTTCGCACATAAGGATATAAACATCCTTACAACAAGGTATTAGTACTTGTTTTACATTACAGACATTTACATTTATAGCACTTGCTCATTTCTTGGTTAATTCCAAAACCGGGGTTTGACCTAAAGGCAAACCCCTAATCCCTAACCCCCCAATTGTCTTCGCTTTTCTGTGTGTAGGTTGCAGGTACGCGGCTGAAATTGAAGATCTGGAATCCTTGTGCAGAGACGAACAGATCCCCCTTCATTTCGCGGATTTTTCGGAGGACCATGTCGCTCGGGCGCCATCGTCCCGACAACTTTCGCTCAAATTTGCAAGACAGCGCCGTATCAACATTTTACTGCTAATTCCAGGTCCGCAGCTTCATCCTATATCCCTAACTCAGTTTATAGGCGAATCTTTCTCACTTTCTATGCATTCCTAGCTTAATTCCTCTATGCACATTCTTTACAAAAGAGGGTAGCCTTGCTGTCTTAACCCTTGAAACACATTTAGCATCCAATCTTGCATTGTGTGGGATTGGATCTTGTGGGTTTCAACCCCTCTTTTGAATGTAAAGTCTCTCCCCTAAGTGAAAACCATCAACCCTAGTGAATCTCCCTTCTCTCTCCTTGGAGTTGGAAGAGGGGAGAGCAACTAGGGTTCAATCGCGATTTTCTGCTTTACAGCAGTAGTGATATCACTAACCCTAACAGATCTATTGTCAAATGTAGCTCTGGTTAGGTCCATAACACCCTTGTTTGGTATCTTCTTCTTTTTGTCAGGCCTAGTACCGGTTGAGGGTAAACTAGTAACTGCCTTGATTGCTTCCTTAGTGATTTTAAAAATACATTCTAGCCACATAAACTCCCCATGAACCCTGCTGAGTACAAAATAAACTATCTCATCCGGAAATTCAGGAATGTTCAGAATTTCAACAAATCCTAAATCCTCAATAATCTTATGCTCCGGCTTGACTAAACCTTGTTCATTAGTTATAACATCTTTGTACATGTTTTTCAAATCACCAGACCCTAAATTCTCTATGTTGCAGTGAATATAAATCCTCGGGTCTTTGGCAAAAGCAACTTCCTTCATAATCTTAGAAAAGGCTCTAATGGAATCATCTTGCTTAGTAGTCTCAGGAATGATTTTAAACTCAGGTCTAGGGTGCTTAATATTCTCTACCACAGTAGGGTTTGCAATGAAATCAGGTATAAATCCTTGAATGCCCTAAAAGATCTTTGTTGCTTCGCCTTTAAAGTGCCTTTGCTCAATTCGTGCTTTCTTCGAATGCTTCGATACTTGGTGGATTGGAATGAGGGTTATCCGATGCTTTATAACCAAAATTTTCTCCAACAACCGCATTAAATGCTTGTCGGTTAAGTGAAATCTTAACATATCTGTCAATAAAGAAGAAATATAACTTCTCACCATCAACCAAGGGTAGAATGCATGATTTTCAATTTGTCGCCATACCCCCTAAGGATTATTCCTTAGTCAGATGAAGCATCTCCTACCGGTGGAGGATTACTTTGTTCTATCGGTGCAGAGATAGATTCATCAATTTTCTGATCTCTCTTCTTAATCCATTTTTTTGAAAATTCTTCCTTTATTTCATTTACTTTTTCTTTTCCCTTCTCATTAGATCCTTTATTGTTCTCCAGTAAAGTCTTGCTTCTACAAAATTTTGCAATATGTCCAATCTTGTTACTTGCATAAAAAGTTATATTATTCCTTTGAATAGCTTTTCCATATCCTTGACCGGATTGTGTTCTGCATTGATTAGATAAATGTCCAAATCTACCATAAACATAGCATTTCAGATTCATTCTACAATTTTCTGAGTTATGAACAACTTTATTGCATTTGGAACATTGACTACTGGGTAAATTTGTATTTTGATTATTTCTAAATCTATACTAATTTTCTCTATGACCAAATTTGTTGCAATTAAAACATTTCCCATTAAATTTATAAGCATTAGGTTGTCTTACCGGTTTGCTGTGATCTTGATTGTTTGTAGTCCCAAAACTTTCTCCATGTTCAAATCCAAGTCCAATTGCATCTCCATCAGACTTCTGTCTTTTCAGCATGTCATCAAGCATTTCTGAACTTTTCTTGAATTTGTCTTTGTATTCATTTGCAGTGATAAACTCATTTTCTAGAATGCAAACTTGTCTCATAAGCTCCTCTTTATCATGTTGCATGTGAATCAGATCTGTCTTTAGAATATCATTTTCATGACAAAGTCTTAGATTTTCATTTTCTCTATCATTAAGTCTCCTAGTCAAGTCTTCTTCATTATTCTTCCTATCTTCAATATCCTTACATAGCCCCATGGTTGGATTTTGCATTTCATTCTTCATGTTGGCATTCTCTTGCCTCAACTTCTCTGCAATATCTCTAAGAGTTTCCTTTTCATCATCATGTTTCTGCATTTGCTCATGAAGTTCCTTCCTCTTGTTTTGTGCTATAACCAGGTTCTCCTAAAGTCCTTTAATGAATTCCTGGGTAGTCCTTAGATCATCTTCAAGTTTGATATTCTTCAATTTTTCTACATCAAAATATTCAAGATCTCCTTCTAGCTATTTTCTCAAACTCTCCATCGGTACTAGTTTCAGAATCTTCCTCAAGCTGTTAGGCTTTTTCTCTTTAGGACCAGGCTCTGATACCAATTGTTGTATGCAATGACAGTCCCAAAGACACTGAGAGGGGGGGGGGGGGGTGAATAAGTGTCTAACCGATTAATGGAATATTTGAACTTATTTATAACTTTGCAACCCAAATTAATGTATCGGTAAACAAGTAATAATGCAGCAAAGAGAAATAACAGAGACAACATAAATGCACACCATAACACAAGATATTTTGGCAAGGAAACCTAGTAAGGGAAAAAACTCAGTGGGATTTGTGACCCACAATATTTACTCACTGACCAATATGAATAAATATTACTTACAATAGGGGCCTGCACATGCAGGAAGGCCAACAACCTAGAGCTCATTGCTCAATGAAAGAGTCTCACTGACTACAAAATTGATGATTAAATCTAAGACAATGTATTGCTCAAAATAACATCTGCAATGCTTGATTCAGTACCGGTTTAAGCTTAGTCAGAAACCATAACCAAAAACCTTGCTGATGAATGATATTCGCTCACATAACCTATCTTATATGATATGTTACACAACCACCTCTCTTCTATTATGTATATTTTCTTATATCAAAATGACCTATAAGATCTCATACATATATGAGTCTTTACAATACATCATGTCAGCTTACAGATAATTAATTACAATACAATATAATTTATATAAACAAAACTTTGTCTCATGTCGGCCTGAGTGCCAGTATGCTTTATTGCCGGTGTAAACTAGATGCTGATGAATGAACTTGTTGTGCCTGTCGGTGCTAGTAGATGATGTTTGTGTTGTCGGTGAACCTGTAGAATCTTGTTACCAGTTGGTTGCCATCATTGACAACATCAACCATTCTCATGTGAGTGTAGAATACCAACAATGTTACGATTTAGAGGCATTTATCTTTCAAATTCACAAATCAAATTGCTTAATTAATTGGTTAATCAATCAATTTTACAAAAAAATTCTTTGTTTAATCACAATTTTCAATTTCAATTTCAAATTTCCCTCCTCTATACATGAGTTTTGTTACCATTAGTCCTACCTATAATATTCATGTGAGAAGAATTTTTCTAATTAAGGCTTCGAAAGGTTTAATTACTATGGATATGCAGCATGATTTGGACAACTTATTTCATGAGAATGTTGGTGGTTCCCGTAACCCAACAAATGATGTCATTTATCACCATTCTTTCCATAATTCTCATGATGTGGATGAATCACTAACTAGGGTTTCCATTGACCAATTGGAGAAGATTGACAATGAATTTGAAAATCTTCAACAATGGATAAGTAAACAATACTCAAAAATTGAGGCAATCCCATTGATTGAAGGATTAAAAAGAATGGTGCAAAGTGATAAAATTGGTGTTGATTTGTTGCATGGCCTTTCTCATATTTTTGACACTAATAGATCGTGCCTATCAAAGGTTGTGCCAAATTCCTTGGTTACACTCAAAGCTACTAGTAAAGTAAATCATTCCATTCCTATGCCAACATCCTTGTCTAGTGTGATTATATTTATATCTTCTATCATTCTACTTACACATAAAATATTAATTTTACACATGTTATTCAAGGGGGGGAACCTTCTTAATCAGAATTATTATATACATCCTTCTACGAGTCTTTCATTTGTAATCCAATCATCTCCCATACCTACATATCATAGTTTTCCACCTCCTTACTCTCAACCTCTACCTACATACAACAATGTTACTAATCCACCTCAATCCAATATGTCCAATTTCAATGCATCCATCGAAGCAACGTTCAATAACTTAGCCCAAATTGTTTCATCTCTAAAAAAATAGTTGGCTTCCATTACCCAATCCAAGTTTAATGTGCCCATATTTGATGTAGTGAGCCCATTTTCTGATGACATTGTCCATGTTGTCCCTCCTAAACATATGAAAGTTCCTACATTGGAGATTTATAATGGAAAAGTGTTAGACAGTTCAAATAATTGGAAGACTGTTAGGTCTCAGGGACAACTGAGAGGGGGGGGTGAATCAGTTGTCTAATAATTTTATACCAAAAACAACTTAATCAAATTGCAGCTTAATACTGGTGATACAGTCTATTATACCGATGGACATATTTAACAGATAAATGCAATACCGGTAAAGATTAATGCATGAAACTAAAAGACAAAGTCATCCACAACACATAACACCAATATTTGTATGTGGAAACCCTGTAAGGGGAAAAACCATGGTGGGAAACCTTACCCACAATCAGATGATACTACTGCAGATAGTAAGTGTACATAAATGGGGTTTGCACATACAGAAAGGCCAAGCACCTAGAGCTCACTGCTCAAACACAAATGGGAGTCACACTGACTACAATTGGATGGTTAAATCCAATAAGAATGTACTACTCAAAATAGCATCTTCATATGTTGGATTCAATACCGGTGTAATTCTGATATGCTTTCACAAAAACCTAGTTTCACCTTCAAATGATGTCTGCGTGTATAGCTCTGCTAAATATCACATATACCTTCGCACAAAACCTTTTTCACAATCCTCCATCGATCTTACAATTAAGACCTTACATTTATACCATAACCTAAGACCAATTTTAGTAGGTCGGCTCTACAAGATATTACAATAAAATCATTTTACAAACAATACAATATCTGATGCAATAACTGATTGAACATGTCGGGTTAATGCATTTACAACAATAATTAATCATCTCCATAGCATGCCATGCTGATCTGGAAAAGATAAACTTGTCAGTGTAACCCTGGACCTATTTGCCAGTAATAGCAAATATGCAAATATGAATATGCTAATAAACAACTCTCCAAGATAAGATGTCCAAATGATGTCTTCGACATTACCAAGTGTTTTCCATGCCATTCCAAGTGCCGGTGATCATTATATCCTGCCAGTGTACCATATACCGGTGACTGTGCATTAGTCACTTTCTTGCCGGTGAATGTTGCTAGATCTCCAAAGTGCCAGAGTTGATAAGTGTTTAGTAGGTGTTGACATCAATGACAAAACCATACCAAAATACCAACAAAGACAACTAAGAAGGGGTGTATCAATTGTCATAGATTACCAGAACATTTAGCAATTAAAACTTTAATACCGAAACCCAAAACATTAATACTGGAATGCTTAAATCAAATACCAGAATAGCAGCTAAACCAATTAAGAATAAACAATAATCAAAGAATAAATACCATCCACATGACACCAAGATTTATATGTGGAAAACCCGATAAAGGGAAAAACCACGGTGGGAAGCCTACCCAGAGTCAGATATTACTTCTACAATAAGTATGTGGATTACAATTGAGGGGTCCACACTTGCAGGAAGGCTAATAGTCTAGAGTGTACTACTCATCACAAAAGGAGTCTCACTAACTACATAGAAATCCAAACTACAATCCGGAGAAGTGATTGAACTACAAAGACAACATCTCTTATTCCTAAGTATAGTTTCGATTAAACTCAATACCGAAGGACTAAATCCTCTTACATAAACCCATCTTGATCTCCAAAGAAAACCCAACTCGATCTCCAAAGATCAATCAAATCCTCTTCCTGAATGATATTACATTATTCGTACATTACCTTGATGATCTACAATGAGATCTTATATCATATATACAAACCCTTGACCATAAACAATTAGGTTAGCCACTAGACAATAAACCAATTACATAATTACAAAACATGTCGGCCTTAAACCAAACAAATAATATCCAACATATAAGACATCCTAGAAATGTATCGAGAAGTCCAATCCACATGTTACATTAAGTTGGTCCATACGCTACAACAATGATCTCCATCTGCCAAGTATCGAACATGATCACCAACACCATCCTGAATCTCCACCAAAAGCTGCACTAATATCACTTATGCATATCATCAAAGATCTTCATCAAAGCTCTGCCGGTGAAACCCTCACTGGAACCGCAAACCAAGCTTCCAAGCAAATAGAATAGTATCTGATCACCAGAACAAAACCAATTTACTAAATATGAACATAAGTATCATGAATAAGACAATTCCATAACCAAATTATATCAGAGCATACCGGTTCATGCCAGATCCAAACCAACAAGAAACTACTCAGCCTACCACGACCAAAAGGGTGCCGAGAAAGAATCCAAAACAACTAGTGTTGACATCAATGACAAAACATCAATGCAACACATAATCAATTCCTCCAAATGGCCAACAATCTCCCCCTTTGGCATTGATGGAAACACTAGATATGAAAAACATCTAAGTACCAAGAAATGCCAAACAAGTCTTCCCCAATGGAAAACAACCAACAATGTCCCAATCAAAGATATAGCAATGAAATTATGAAACAAAGGCCAAACTCCCCCCGTGAATGATATCTCTGTAAAGCACTAAGTTACATATATCTCTCCCCCTAATGTATACAACTCCTTAAGTTTTTCTTTTTCACATCAATATCTCTCCCCCTTTGACATCAATGCCAAAAATCTGACAAAAATATCAAAGCAAAAACATAAAATATTGAATCATAAAGCTAACTACTCCCCCTGAGCAGTAGCATCCCCACATTAGTGTCAGAATGAAAAATATATCTGATAATGCATATTGGACTGATGCCAAGCCGCATCAATCAAGTCTCTACCGGAGGGGTAGAAACTCTCAATCTGTCTTTGAAGTTCTCAAATGATTCCTTAGGTAAAGGTTTAGTGAAGATATCTACAATCTGCTCTTTAGTGTTCACATAAACTAGTCTAACTTCATTTGCTTCCACCTTTTCCTTTAAAAAGTAGTACTTGATAGATATGTTCTTTGTCTTAGAATAAAATATCGGATTCTTTGATATATAAAAGCAGCAAAGTTATCACAGTGAATAACTATCGGTTCATTATAATCCACCTTTATATCCTTCAACATTTGCTTCATCCATAGAACCTGTGTACAGTTAGTAGCAACAACAATATAGTCAGCTTCAGCAGTAGATAAAGAAGTACATGACTATTTCTTGTTGATCCATGAAACCAACTTCTTTCCAAGAAAGAAAGCTCCACCAAAAGTACTTTTTTGGTCAACAACATCTCCAACCCAATCAACATTTGTATATGCACATAAAGTAAAGTCATCATCCTTAGGGTACCACAAACCATATTCTGATGTACCTTGTAAGTATCTAAAAATCCTTTTCACCACACTCTCATGATTTTCTCTAGGATCACTCTGAAATCTTGATACAATAAAAACAATATTTATTATGTTAGGCCTAGTCTGAGTCAAATAAAGAAGACCTCCAATCATATATTTGTATCTTGTAGGATTTACCAATGCAAAAACATCTTTCCTTGTCAATTTCTCACTTGTAACCATAGGAGTACTTATCGGTTTAGAATCTCCCATACCAAATTTCTTCAACAATTCCCTAGCATACTTAGTTTGACAGATTAAAATACCTTTGTCAATCTGAGTAATCTGCAAACCTAAGAAAAATTTCATTTCCTCAATCATTGACATCTCAAATTCATCCTTCATGTTGTTAGAAAATTCTTCACACAACTTATCTTCACCTACAAAAATAATGTCATCAAAAAATACTTCAATAATCAGTATATCATCATCAATGATCTTATAATATAAGTTACTATCAGCATTACCCTTAGTGAAACCAAGCTTCAAAAGATATTTATCCAACCTTGCATACCAAGCTCTAGGTACCCGTTTTAATCCATATAGAGATTTCCTTAACCTACAAACCATGTGTTGTATCATCTGATAGTGAAAACCATTAGGTTGTTCAATATAAACTTCATCTTCAAGATCTCCATTCAAAAATGCACACTTAACATCCATCTGATAAACTTTGTAGTTCTTAAGTGCAGCATAAGCAAGAAATAATCTCATAGCTTCAATCCTAGCTATCGGTGCAACGGTCTCACCATAATCAATTCCTTCCTTCTGAGAATATCCTTTACAAACCAATTAGCCTTATTTCTTATAACTTGACCATCCTCATTCAATTTATTCCTAAAAATCCATTTAGTTTGAATAACATTCTTATTTTTAGGTTGGGGAACCAGAGTCCATGTGTTATTCTTCTCAATCTGATCTAATTCTTCTTCCATAGCTTTTAACCAATATTCATCTTTACATGCCTCAATTACTGATACTGGTTCACTTGTGAAATTAAACATACCTCATTACTTTCTAGTCTTCTTCTTATCATTACTCCATTGTTTTTGTCCCCAATGATCTGATCTTATGAATGATTCAGTCTCACATACCTAGGAGTCCTCTGACTCACTGTTCTTCTTCCCAGTTCTTCAGTTACCATAGAATTTTTTGATACTACCGGAGTAACTACTTCAACATTGTTCCAGTAAAGGTGCTACCAATTCAGATATAATCATTTCCACTGTCGGTTCCTTCTCATAAACTCTGGTTTGACCTCTATTCATCTCATCCACCTTGACATTAGTACTATCTGTATACACCTAAAAATGGTTTGAAGATAATTAATTAAATAAGCAATTATTTAATTAATCCCCTTTCCTAATTTAATTTAATTTTTTTTATAGGTAATAGGCCAAGGGCCGGAAGAATTTTATTAATTTAAAGTATTTTACATCTCGGTTCAGTGTGGGCACTGATAGGAAAGAACCTAGGCAAGAAAACCTCTAGTCTAGCCCAAGGAAGATTGACTTCCTAGATAATTATACAGAATCTTTTGATGGTATTTCTACCTTACATTGCTTAGCAATTTTGCCATTGAAATAAGATCGTAAAAATTATACAAATGTTTTGGAATTATGAAAGTTCCAGAAGCTTTATATTCATTTTCTGATTTAGATCCTGGGGTGTGGCTTAAAAGATACGATCATTCCTTCCTGGTATCCTTTCCCTGCAAAACAGACCAACCACCCCAAAAAACACAAAACTATGCACTCGAAAATCTGCAAAACATCTTAAATTACCATGTCAGCATATGTTAGTTCGAGATCAAGAAACACGTTGGTGAATAGAGGAAAATGGACTGCCATAGTATAGTGGATGTTATAGTGATAATCAAAAAATACTCCAGTCAGGCCATATAATTCTAGAGTTTATCCCAGGACATTTTTTAGGAGAATTATAAAATTTAGGCTATGATTCATAGACCACTCATCGACACATGACATATACAAAGCATATAACTTCATATGAATATAATTCTTGTATTTCATCTATCATATGTAACCCCATCCTATACACTTCTTAGTCTTAATCCAATGAAATATCATTCCTACACATAACAACAGTTTGACTAATTATAAAGGCTTGGAAACCATAGTTGTCTATACTGCCTAATCAGAATTGAAAACGAAGCAGACACAACCAAAATTAAGATCCGAATGAAGCATGTTTTGCCCATATTAATTAGCGGACCCGACCATACCAAAAGCCCATACTAAGTCTCGATACCAGAAACTAATAGGTTAGAAAGACCTATGTATCAACTATACTATATCCTAGACTGCACCAAAGTAAAGAGTTATAAATCAAATTAACAATAGGGTGGTGAAAACTGAATATCACCAGATCAAACAAGATTTTGGGTCTTCACGGGGGCAGCGCGGTGAGAGTTAATCCTCTTGTCCTTGGGATTCTGGGCTTATAGGCTCCCCATCCAGCTTAATACCCTGCAGGTTCAGGTAATCCTTGAACCAAGAGTCCTTGCTTGGAGCGTGAAGGTGAAAAAGGTAGAAGAAGAACTCAAGGCTCCTACGAATTACTTCAATTCTAGCATTGAAGGTGATTGGGTCATCAATAACTAGAATATGCTTCTTGGGCACCGGGTTGTTATTAATGATCAAGATGTCATAATGTTTTGTCCTTGGGATGGTCAATTCATTACTAATATTGACAAGAACCTTCTCCATCTCCCCTAGAATTGATGCTTTGAAGACATCCCTACATAGAGCAGTCGTGACCTCTTTGTCCTTCTCAAAATACATTGTCACAACTAGGAACATAGACGCTATATCCTTGTTGGCCCTAGTGCGGTCCTCATTAATGAGATATTCATTCCCTAGAACTCTTTCGACTGCGTAAATCACCACCTCATGAGGGAGATGAATAATCCTTCTCATCCTATCCTTCGTGATCTCTCCGCAGAAGGCCATCTGTCTTTTAACACTTTTCAATCTCACTGGGGTATCCATGGCTGGAATTCACTTTTGATAAGCCTGAGAAAGTTGAAAAGGCCGTTCTGAGAGCTGTTATTAAATAAGGGGAGAATCAATGCCTTTTCAAAAACAAGGACTGGGAGTAATGATTACATGACACTTGGATCATTTTACTTAATATTTTGGGTGATATGCCAGTGCAATTAAGATTTTAAATTATTGATATGACAGAGCTATCTTGTCAATCACATATTTGTGTAATCATTAAAGATCAAGGTAGTAACTACATACTTAGTACTTATGCCCACCCCTTAAGCATATGATTTATGTGTTAGACATCCTCAAATAAAGGGGAGGGGAACACCTAGTTAAAAATATTCCACTAGATAAGGTCGAAACTTAGGATTAGGCTAACTTTTAAGAGTTAATGAGGATGATGATCCAAACCCGCTCTTAGTTTTAAAAGGTAAATAAATCTAAAGGTTATAATTCTAGCTAAATTTTTAATTTGAAGGATACATTAGGGGGTAATGTTAAGTTTAAGGATGGTGGTCTGGCATATGTTGATGAAGGAGAAACCATCTGCACCTTTATTTGCTAGTTGATCCGCTCTGGAGTTTCCTTCTCTATAAATATGGTTAAAGGTGATTCATCCAAGGATTGAATATCAATCATGATGTTTGAAAGGATAGCATTGAGTTTCCAATTAGGCATATTTCCTTTTCTGAGGGCACTAATAATGATAGCCAAGTCCCCTTCAATGTTGATCTTTCCTATTTTTCAGGATTTAACATAATTTTATACCTTCATGTAGGGCTCTTAGCTCAGCTTCATTGTTGGAGCTTATACCTGTTGGTGAGGCTAGGGCTGCAATTTCCACCCCTTTTGAATTGTGTATACAACATCCAATTCCCGAAATACCAGGATTCCCTCTGGAAGCCCCATCAAAGTTGAGCTTAATCCAGCCATCTTTAGGGGGGTCCACTTCCACTCTTTTTGTTTTTGTAGGTTGATGGATGACCCATCTCCAACATATGGGGGAATTTTCAGACCGTTCCATTTTAGTCTCATTTTCCCATCCCATTCAGCCATTTCCAAATTTTTATGACCCTTCATAGATTGGTAGTTGATTAGTTCAATTATGGCTGCCTCAACCTTGTTTGTTAGTTGAGGCCAGCCCATCTTGCAATCTTTAAAGATCCTCCTATTCCTTTCTTTCCAGATCTCCCAAATCAATAATGAAGGAGTTGTAACCCATAAACCTCATATATCTAGCTTTTATTTTTGATTGGCCATGCTTGGAACATGGCTAGGACTGAATCTGGGATGGGGGCATACCAATTCATCTGCATTTTAAGCCAACCCCAATAATTGTGGGAGTATTCATAGGTCAACAATAGATGGTTGGTAGTTTCCTCCATCTTCTCACAGAGAGGGCATCTACTAGGTCCCTCAAAACCCATTCTCCTGAATGTGGAAGTTGTCAAGATTCTATCATGTAGTGCCAACTAGGAAAATAACCCAACTTTGGGAAGACATTTTTTATCCTAGCATAGTTTTAGTGGGATGTCTGTATCTTTGAATTGACCTTTTCTAATTATTTCATTGTATCCTTCTTTTGTGCTATATTTACCTATCTTAGATCCATCCCATGCTAATCCATCCTCCTTTTGACTAAAGGAGATTTTTCTTGAAGCCAATGTACCTTCCAATACTTTTAACTCATTAGGTAGGAGATCTAAGTTTCCTAAGGATTTACACTTCCAGCTTTTAATACCATCGACAGATATAATTCCTCTATATAGTCTGAAACCTTATCTCCCCACCGACTCTCCAAGATTGTTATGGGAGTATCAAATTTATGTTCTTTAATGATTGCAGGGTAGCCTCCCCAAGAATCCTTCCAAAATAATGCTTTCTCTCCATTCCCAAGATTCCATGTAAGCTTATTAGATATGATTTCCTTGCAGTTCATCATGAAATTCCAAATCCTTGATCCCTTAGGGGGGAAGAGATTCTAAAGATGCTGATTGGATCAGAATTTTGGAGGTATTTGTTATAAATTAATTTAGCCCACTTTAAATGGGGGTTATTATACATTCTCCACACCAGCGTTTCCCCTAGAGCTTTTCTCTGGAGAATTATGTCTTTTAACCCCAACCCCCCTTTTTCTTTTTGTTTACAAATTTTATCCCTTGCCACCAAGGGCATTCTGAATTTTTCATTGGCTCCTTGCCAAAAGAAGGTCCTTAGATGTTTGTTCAGTTCCTTATTTTTTGATATAGGTAGGTCAATACAAGAGAGTTGGTATGTGGGCATGACAGATAAAACTGATTTTATCATAGTTGCCTTGCCCGCTGAGGAAAGCCATCTTCCTTTCCAAGTATATATTCTTTTTATAATTTTGTTAGAATTTGGTCCCATGAATTCGAGGATCTACATCCCTTAATTAAGGGTATACATAGGTATTTCTAGGGTAGGTTACCTCTATTAAAATTGAGGATGTTGCTTATATTATTTGCTAGTTTTACTTCTGTGTTGAAGAAGAATATATTTGACTTTAGGGTATTGATTTCTTGGCCAGAAGCCAATGAGTAGGTGTCTAGAGTTTACTTGATAGACTTGGCTTCTAGCATGTCACTATGTCCAAAGAGCATAGTATCATCTACAAATTGTTGGTGCGTGGTGGCTTCAAGTCCACTAGTAATTTTGATGCCCTAGATAGACAACTACTCCCTGGCCCTATTGAACAATCTTCCCAGAGATTCAACCATTTAAATGAAGAGAAAGGGAGATATAGGGTCCCCTTGCCTGAGCCCTCTGGAGATATAAAAAAATCTCGCAGGAGCTCCATTTACGAGAATTGACATTCTAGGTGTGGAAATACATTCGTAAATAAGGTTGATCCATTGTTTTGCAAAGCCAAAGGCTTCTAGGAATTTGCATAAGAAATGCCAATCTACCTTGCCGTAGGGTTTTTTGATGTCTAACTTAATTATCATACTTGATTCTTTATTAGTCTGTACTAAGTGTATTGCTTCTTGGGCAATGATGATTCTATCATAGATTAAGCGGCCTAGCACGAACCCAGTATGTTCCTCACTGATCAGCCTGGGAAGAAACTTATGTAATCTATTTGCAATTGTTTTTGTTAGTAGTTTGTATAATGTGTTACAGAGGTCTATAGGTCTAAAGTCTTCAAAGTACTAAGCTTTGTCTTTTTTTGGTATTAGAGCTATAAATGCATTGTTTAGCTCCTTTAGGATTTTTCCTAAGTTTTTTATTCCTTCTAATGCATCAGTGACCTCATCACCAATAAAGTTCCAGCATTGTTGGTAGAAGGAAGCTAGGAAACCATCAAGTCCAGGGGCTTTATTCGAGTTCATCTTGAAAAGTACTTTCTCAATCTCTTCCTTAGTGAATTTTGCATTTAGAAACTGATTTCGCTCTTTGTTTATTATCTTTGGGAAACAGTTGAGGACCTCATTCCTAGAAGCTAATCTTGATCCTTCTAGGTTGTTAAAGATGATGTCAAAGTAATCAATTGCTTCTTTGGCAATGACCTCCAGATTGTTGCTCAGATTACTAGATTTAGTCTTAATGTTGGTAATTTTATTTATTATTCTTTTCTGCTTGGTACTATTGTGGAAGAATTTGGTATTTTTATCCCCTGATTCTAGTCAGTGTTCCCTTGACTTTTGTTTCCAAAAAATTTCTTCGTATTCTGTTAATAGGGATCTTTCTTTAAGGTAGAGGTAATTGTCCATGCCCTTCCTAATAACCTCTTCATTTATTTCCTTTAAATCTTCTTCTATTTCAATTTTTTTGCTGAAGATATTTCCAAAATGGTTCTTATTCCAAGCTATTAGATTTTGTTTTATTGTTTTTAATTTGGCAACTACCTAGAAGGATTTGGAACCTGTTGCTTTGGATTCCTTCCACCATTTTTCTATTAACTTTAATATTTTCTCATCTCTTAGCCACATTAGCTCAAATCTAAATGGGCTTCAAGTAGTGGGGATGACTTCTAAGATGTTGAGATGGACTGGGAAGTGATCTGATCTAGATAATGGCAGGATATTTTCTTCAAAGGAGTTCGGAATGTTTGCCAAATTTCCCATAAGAAAAATCTGTCCAATTTTTTTGCAATATTGTAGAATCCTTTTCTCCTATTATTCCAAGTAAAGGAGTCCATTTAAGTTTTGACTTCCATTAGATTGCTATTTATAATCCATTCTCTAAAATGTATGGTGGCTTGGGAGACTTTTTTCAAGACCCCCCATTTCTCTAAAGGATCCGCTATGGTATTGAAATCCCCTCCTTTAATACTCAACTGATCTAGCACTGAAGTAAGGAATTGCTTGATTTCAGCCCAGATTTTCTTTTTATCCTTGTTCTGAATGGGCCTGTAAACATTTATCAGGAGGAATTTTAAATTGCTCTTGTTACTATTAACCCTTCCACACATCCAATTGGGAGACTTATATATTGACTCATAGGAGACTGCCCTAGGGTCCCCGATTACTGCTAATCCTCCAGACGTGCCCACGGCTGGGAGCCCCACTACCTCTCTTATCCCTAATTTTTTGTTAAATTCTTCTAAATCATCCTTATTTAGTTTTGTTTCTTGCAATAAAATTAATTCTGGGGTAAATTTTGTTATGCAACATTTAATGATTCACTGCTTGTTAGGGGCATTCAGGCCCCTAACATCCCACGTGAAGAGCTTCATTTCTCCTTGGGAAGGATCTTCCCCTTCCCCACATAAAAAAGATTTGTTAATTTAGTTTGGCCTTCTGCCTTTCCTGCCAGGTTGAGTAGCTTTGATATGGGTTTCCTACCCCTTCTTTTAATTTCTTTGGCACAATCTGAGGAACCAATATCTTCTACCGTTTTGGCTAATCCTAGGTTGCCTTTTTCTAATTCTTTTTCTGATTCCATGATCCCAATAACCTTTTGAACTGCATCCATCATAATATCTTTCTTCAAGAGCCCTAACATAAGAATCCTTTTTTGATAAGACAGTTCCTCATCATCAGCAACTTCATCTATGAAAGTATCCATCAGATCGTTAACTATTTCATTACCCACATAATCTAGGATGATCCTATTTTCTACTTCAATTCTCTTTAAATGTTCCTCCTCAGTTTCGTTGGTTTCCATATTTAGGGGGTCACTGAGTTGTGATACCAGACAAGCTTTATCGCTCATAATAGAAGGTAGGTAGTCCATGTCATTTTCCTTGCCAATAACCCCTCCATTAAATGTCATTTCTAATTTCTCCCTGGGAGAACCCTTCGTGCACCAATCCAAGAGGGTAATCTCTTCAATGAGAGGGATAGGGGTATCTATATCCATAAGTGAGGGTGTCTCAAACATGCCCCCATCTCCACAAGCAATTGCCCCTTCCTTTAATTCTTGAATTAGGATTCCCTTTTCCTTCCTATCCATTGAAAGCTTACTCAGGTCCGATTTATCTATGGTAGCCTCCATAAAATTATTTATGGTGAAGCCTCCTCCTTCAGAATTGAGAGTTGAGACAATCTTATCCTTAATGGGTAAAGCTAGATTCTTTTTTTATGATTTAGGGTTGGGAAGGGTGAGATCTAGAAGGATAACTTCTTTTGAAACCACTCTGCCCTTAAATAATTCCAGTTTAACCCAATACAAAGAGTGATTTGTTATAATTTTAATAGGATCAATGTTGACAGTTTTGATTGGCATTTTAACCATCATCTTGATGGTTGCAAAATCTCTAAAATTTTCTTCTAATCCTTCAAAACCCCCAAGTGAGTCACCTATTCTGACAAGGAAATGATCATGAATAATCTCTACAGGGAGGATAGGTAGCTCTACCCACCTTGGGACAGAATGATCTTCAAAAATCTTAGGGGAAAAATTCGGTTTCCATTTAAAAAAGGAGAAATAGTAACCTTTAAAGAAACTAGGTTGAAAATTTAGTAATTTATCCCTTAATACTGATGATTTGCAATGAATAAACATATAATTTTCTTCTAGGGTACAATCGGTATTAGAGCTTGGTCCTCTATTTTCAGAAGCCTAACAGCTTGAAGAAGATCTTGACACCGGTAAAGATGGAAAATCTGATGAAGCAACTTGAAGGAGCTCTTACTAACTATGATGCAGAGAAGTTGAAAAATATCAAATTAGAAGATGATTTAAGAGCAGCTCAAGATATCATTCAGGCACTTCAAGAAAATCTTACTGTTACAAGAAATAAGAGAAGAGAACTTTGTGAAAAATTGCAAAATGAGAATGATAAAAAGGAATCTCTTAATGATATGATAAGAAAGCTGAAACAAGAGATCATGACAACAAAAAATGAAATGCAGGATATGACTATGAGATTTTGCAAAGAAATTGAGGATAGAAAGAAGAATGAAGAAGAATTGACCAGAAGACTAAGTGATGGAGAAATGAGAACACAAGACTTAGCTATGAAAATGACATGTTGAAGACAGATCTGATGCATACTCAGAATGACTCAAATGAACTAATGAGACAAAAAGAAATCTTGGAAAGGGAATTGGAAACTGCAAATCAACATAAAGAAAAATTCAAGAAAAGCTCAGAAGAACTTGGTACCTTATTGAAGAATCAAAAACCTAAAGGTGACACCTCTGGAATTGGCTTTGAAGTTGGAGAAACCTCTGGTACTGCAAATACTCAGGATCACAGCAAATCGGTAAGACCACCTAATGCTTATAAATTCAATGGAAAATGCTTTAACTATAATAAGAATGGTCATAGGGCAAATGAATGTAGATCTAGGAATTATCAGAATATCAATACACCCACCGATCAATGTTCCAAATGAAACAAAGTTGGTCATAACTCTAAAAACTACAGAATGAATGTGAGATGTTATGTTTGTGGAAGATTTGGACATTTATCTAATCAATGCAGAACACAAACCAGCATAGGTTATGGGAAAGCTATTCAGAAAAATAATGTAACTTGTTATGCATGTAACAAGATTGGGCATATTGCTAAATTTTGTAGAAATAAAAGTACACTGGTAGACAACAAAAGTGCTAGCTTGAAAGGAAAAGAAAAATGTGAAGAGGTTAAGCAAGAATTCTCAAAGAAATGGATTAGAAAAATTGATCTAAACATTGGGAATACTCCTCCACCGGTAGAACCAACAAATGCTTCACTGGTAGGACAGAGCAGTGCTCCACTGATAGGAAGTTCTTCATCTAATTGAAGAAAATTTCCTTGAGGGTTTGGCAATCTAATGACACATGTGTTATTATTCCCTTAGTTAGAGATACGAAGTTGAAAATTACTTAACCGGAAAACAATGTTAAGTGAATACTTAACCGACATGCAATTAATGTGGTAGATAGCGAAAAAGACTTTATAAAATAAGGTTTTGGCTCCATTTCATTTCACCGTGATTTCAAACTTTCAAAGAGCACGAAGATTCTGAGCTAAGGCATTTCGAGCAAGAAGCAAGCACACTCCAAGCAATCATTCATCCAAGATAGAATAAGGTATTTAATCATGGCATCCACCTCTGCAATTGAATACATAGCGAACCCTACTATTGTGGAAGTAATTAAAAGACCTAGGCCCATATTTCAGTTAGTCCTCGAAATAGCAAAGAAGGATGATACCTTAGGTGCATTTTCTCAAATTCCTAAAGGTGTTGTATATGTTGAAGACCCTAGAATGTACATCCACTGCAATATTGAAGAGTTAGGAGATGAGGAAATCAAAACCATGTATAAAACCAAGATATGTGATGATATCGGCAATGTTAAAGCTGAACACAAGGTTATTGAAACCCTAGGATTCACAGAAATCCTTAGCATTCCTGAATTTCCTAAAGATGTGATTAGGATAGTGTTAAGCAGAGTTCATGGAGAATTTTTCTAGTTAGATGCAATTCATAAGATCACCAAGGAAGCGGTAAAGGCTATCACAGGGTTACCGACCACTGGTAAAAGACCAAACAAAAACAAGAAGGTTTCAAATGATTTAGTCATAGACCTAACAGGTGCAACATTTAATAAAAGATCTCTAAGGGTTAACGATGTAAAGGATACAAATGTGAGATTCTTAAGTATGATATTAGGTTACAAAGCCACTCATACTAATAGACTTAACTCAGTTTCAAGTTTATGCATTAAGAGTGCTTATGATATGATAACAGACAATGCAAAAATTGACATCTGTGAATAGTTAAAGGATGAACTAATAGACAACCTTGGAAAGATAAAGAAGGATAAGAAAGGAACTTTTAGATTTGGAAATCTGTTAGTATGCCTAATGCTTCATATAACAAAACAGGTTCCTGGTATAGGATATAAAGAACTAGGATATGACATACCGGTAGGAAAGCAATCGACAGAACTGTTTAATACCATGGGTGAGAACAAGGAAGACAACATTCATGACTTTTTCCAAGCATTAAAGACAAAAATGAAGAAAAGGATAAGGTTATCTCAGAAAATTGTAGATAAATACAAAGATGATATATTCTTTGTTATTAAAAAGGATGAAAGCAGTCATCCCAAGGACAATCTGGGTAACAGAAATGGGCTATGAGACAAATGACCATAGAAAGAAGTATTTGGTAGTGCTAAAACCATAGAAAGCCAAATACAGTCCAAGAAAAGAGTGAAGAAGGTAGAGGCATTTGTGAGAAAAGGATCCAGACAAGCAAAGGCCATTAAAGAAGATGTATTAAAGAAAACCGGCATAACTGAAGATGAGTTGGCTGCCCCACAACTTGAAGCTCATCTATCTCCGGTAGGTACTTCTTTGGAAGGTGACATGCCAGCAACTTTTAAAAGAGTTGTGAGGAAAAGAGATCCCTCATCGGCAACCACTCCTTCACCTAGAAGGACAAGGCAGAAGCAACAAGCTGTGAGATCTCCAGTCAGAAAGGTCACACCTAAAAGGAAGCTAACTCCTAAGAAAAAGAAAAAGACAAAAACTGACTTGGCACCTCTAGACATATTGCTAAATGAGATCACTAAAGAAGGAAAACTGAAAAACATAGGGAAAATTTATGACACCCTATCTGCTGATGAGAAAGGGCAAGTTGAGGAGAGTGTAATACTACATATGGACATGTTCAAAAAGTTTTTGATGGAAGTTATCAATGAAATACCTGATGATTTATACAAAAGACTTGAGGCCAGAAGGCAAGGAGTGATTGAATTAGACAAGAAAATAAAAATAGAAATACTACTTGTTGTATATCCGATAAACTCCCCAAAGGAAATTGATGATCTAATTGCTCAAGCAAACTAGACTGTTTTCTCCACTGCACACTAGCATATTTCACTGATGGTAGGAAGAGTTACAGAAGTTACAGAGGAAACAGAAGATGGTTGGGAGATATTCTTGGTTGAAAAGGAAAAACAAGAAGAATACAGGAATCCCAAGCCTATTAAGGTATATCAGAAGGATAAGGACAAAGGGAAAGGCAAAGTTGGTGGAACTCCAAGCATAAAGGTTAAAGACAACCTACCTCCACCTGTGAAAATCACAACTCCTGAAGACCAACCGATAGTAGAAAGCATGGAGGTAGAGGATAGTAATCCAAATCCTAAAGTCCTATACACTATAAATGTTGATACCCAAAAGATCAACATAACAGTTGATAAAGATACAACTGAAAAATCAGATATGGCTAAAAAGCCTCCAGTAATAGGAGATACAAAGCAACTGGCAAAGGATACAGGGAAAAAGATGGAATCTGAGGTACAAACAGAGAAACCAACAGAGCAAAAGGCTCTCAAACAGGCTCACAAGGAAACAATGCCACCGGTAAGCAATGAAGCAGGAAAATCAGTGCTAAAAGAAATACAAACACAAACTGACCTACCAAAGGTCAATACAAGCATGGTCACTTCCACCGGAACTCAGACTCTTGGATCATCATCAACATTCAAGTCAACTAATGTGACTGAGGTATTGCTTGAATCCATTAAGAAAATAACTGACTGCAACTCATAGGCTTACAAAGCAATAGATGATTCAATACCAATTTTGAAGATAATTGCTCCTGATTGTAATATAGATAATAAAGATTCTTTAGGATAGTTGGATACATTATGTAAATACATTTCTGGAAATATTGATAAAATAAAGGAAGAATTAGTAAAGGACATAGTAGAAAAGGAGAAATAGAAATTCTTTGAAGAAGAAATAAAGAAGTGTAATAGAGACTTTGACACACTTCTACCAGAACTGTGTAGTTTGTTAAAAGAATATAAAAATATGTATAAAGACATATGCAAAATAAACTTCTTGACTGTAGATATTGACAAGAAAATAAGAAAGACAGAGGATGAGATAAATAAGCTTGCAGACAATTCACTATCTGTTTTTGAAGATAAGTTAGCAAATTTTGAGGAAGAATTGCTTAAACAGAAAAGAGAGAAAGAGAGAATAATAAACAAGGCAAAACACTTGAGATCCAAACTGAGTCCAAGATTGGGCCATCTAGCATCTCTACGGAAGGAAGTCTCAGAGGCATTAGCATAGGGAAGTAAAACACCGGCAGAGCAATTACAACATCTCACTAGTACTGTGAAGAGGACCGAAACAACAATAAAAGATAGCAAAAAGTTTATGGATAGTATAAACTTAATTTTGGGCAATCTTTTTCAGATAATAACTACCCAACAACAAGGTTGAGGATATGACTACAAACTCTACTAACATCTTGACAACCTTTGTCACTAATGCCAAAGGGGGAGTAGTAGGATGAGAAAGTTCAAAGACGGGAATCATATGCTTAGGGGGAGCCCTTCATATTTTTGGTAAACATTCTTTTTGGTAAATTTTTTTTTGGACTACACATTTTGGACACTTTTTGAAATTTCTCATGAGTGTTGCCATCAATGCCAAAGGGGGAGATTGTTGGCATATGGACACTCCAATGAGAAATTGTGTGTGATTGAAGGTTTTGTCATTGATGGCAACCTTGCAATCCTATGGCACTGGCAAGACTTCATACCGGCAAAGCATTACACAAGCAAGACAGTGCACCAGTATCAACAAGATCACTCTACACCGGCACCGGCACCGGCATAGAAGAAAAGATGTATACCGGCATAAAGGCCGACAAGATTTTTGATATGTAATATTTTGTTTATTATTGTAAGCCGACTTGGCAAATTGTAAAATGACTCTTGTATATAAAGGAGATCATTGTAGACATTTAAAAAGTGTAGCGAGCATAAAAGAAAATTATCAGGCAGACCTAATGTGTGAATTATAGGTCAAGGGTATATGTAAAGAATAGAGTTAGAATCGGTACTGAATCTAGCATTGGAGATGCTATTGTAAAGCAGTACAGATCTTTGGATTAGTATAATCCTCATTGTAGGTCAGTGTGACTTCTCATTGAGCAGTGAGCTCTAGGCAGTTGGCCTTCCTGCATGTGTAGGCTCCTATTGTAAGTAATATTCTCTTATTGGCCAGTGAGTGAATATTGTGGGTCACAAATCCCACTGAGGTTTTTCCCACACCGGGTTTCCTCGTTAAACATCTTGTGTTATGGTGTTCTTTTCATGTGGATTTTTCTTATTCTGTTTATTGCATTAATTCTTGCATACTGGTATACTGCTATTTTATGTTCTACATGTTTTAACTTAAGAAATTCTTATCACCGGTCAGATACTGATTCAACCCCCCCTCTCAGTATCTATGGGAATCCTAACATGTGATACTTACCCACCCTTTGGTTGTGGAGATCAACTACTAGATAATATCTTGGGTGGAAGCACCAAAACCACACCATTTGCCAAAGAGACCCCATCTTTTGTAATCCTCCCAGATATCGTTTGTATACTGGTTACTTATGATAATTCTATTTTGACCAAAGCTGATATGAGAATTAGCTTGCTTCTTGATATTATGATTTTGAGACTTGCTTGTTAGGTTAATTACCTGAGTAAGGGCCATTGGTGGCTTTGGTAAAGACTCCACATGAGTCCTGTTTTTTCCTAGTTTTACCCTATTTGCACCTGTGGCAATAGAATTTGTAGCAAATCATGTTAGTCCATGTGGTGGCCACCAATTGTCCTTCCTTGCCGAATGGTCCTTGTGGCTTTCCAGTGCCGATCTAGGGTTCCTTTGTTTCCCCGACCAATCAGTATCTACTGTAGCAAATGCAGAGATATCCTTATTTATTGTAAATTTAAATTTATTTTGGCTAATTGGGAGGCCACTTGGAACCCTAGCCACGTCCTTGCAGAATTGATTTAGAGTAATCAGGATCAAATTTACTCTCGTAGCATAGGATTGAATAGATGAAAGGGCTTCAAATCTGTTCATTGAACCCACCTTGTTTTTGTGGGCATTCTATAAAAATGTATTAGCTTGCCTTGGGGATATCCTCGTCCCATGGATACTTTTTGGGTGAAGGATGAACTTCGTAGCTAGATGCAAATTCTTGATCGCTGGTTATTGTTTACCACTTGTCGTGGTTTGGGTGAATTTTTGTAGAGCCATTAATTCAAACAAATATGCTCCCCTTTCCTAATTTAATTGAATTCATTAGCAATTTGATTAAATTCTCCCTTTCATCTACTTATTAATAAATCTAAGGATTTATTCATTAAGTTCATTCCATAGTCCCCTTTGATTAATTAATTCAAATTAATTAATCCTCCCTCCATTTAAATTAATTTCTTCTAATCTCCTAATTAATTAAAACAAATCAATTTATGAGTTGTTGAAAATTAATTAGTCTTCTCCTATTATTTGAATTTTTAAATTTAAATTACCCACATGCCTCCTAACTTTTAACCACCTAGCCTAACCATCCCTCTAATTTAACCCATTCCACCTAACCTTGGGTTTAACCAACCCTATCCTATCTTGCACATTCTAACCTCCTTATCCTAACCTCCTATGGTGTGGATATTCTCTCCTTGAGACACATGGCACTTTGGCCACATGTCTCCTCTCTTGGACACTTGCCCTTTTATGAGCAAGGCTCCTTGACACTTATCACCATAGAGATGACAAGTGTCCCTTCCTCCAACCTCTTCTCCAACCTCCTCCAATTTGACCCTTGAAATATTCAGACTCAATGTTGACCATTGATTCCTGCCACCTCACCCTTGGCCTTGGAAATCCTATAAATATCCCACATTTTGGATCACAAAGGATCTCATCTCATTATCAATTTAGGCATTGTTACTATAGGCAATTGCATCTTAGATTTAGCTTAATTTGATCATTTTCTAGCATAATTATTGAATCATGTAGCTTAATCAATTTCTTATCTATCTTAATTGCATCATCACCATAGCTTAATCATACATATCATTAGCTTAATTAATCTCTTGGATCGATCTAGCATAATCAATCTCATCTTTGCATATCATTATCATTTCAAATCCTCCATCTAGGTGTAGTCAAGTCACTGGGATTACTTATCCAGATTTGAGAGCAAATCCATACATCTCTTAGGAGGCGATAGGTCGCTTTGTCATGGTTCATCTTTCATTTGTTTATTATTTTCTAACCATGCTTGTAATGATCTATTAAGTGTTTGTGTTGCAGCTGCAGGTATCACACTTCACAGGCATGACACTATCCATAATTTTGTGCAATCTTTTGTTATAACATCTATATGCCTTGCTTTCATTAGAATAACCAAGAAATATACCTTCATCACATCTAGGATCAAACTTGCCAATAATATCATCTCTCCTGATATAACATTTACTACCAAATATTTTGAAATACTTAATTGTACGTGTGTTGCCAAACCATAATTCATAAGGTGTCTTACCGATTTCTCCTTTGATATGTATTTTATTGAATGTATAAACCGTTGTTCTCACTACATCTCTCCAGTAGACATGAGGCAGATTATCTTACATCATCATTGTTCTAGAAGCATCCAAAATAGTTATGTTCTTGCTTTCCACAACTCCATTTTGCTGAGGTGTCTGGGGAGCAAAAAATTATCTCCTTATACCATGCTTCTCACAAAAGTTATTAAACTCACCGGATGTGAATTCTCCACCATGATCTGACCTCAAACATTTAATCTTCAATCTTGTCTCAATTTCCACTTTAGCCTTAAATATTTTAAACTTTTCAAATGCCACAGATTTCTCCCTTAGAAAAGTAACCCACATCATTCTAGAATAATCATCAATAATTAGCATAAAATATCTATCACCTTGAAAACTTTTAACTCTAGCAGGGCCACACAAATCAGTATGAATAAGATCGATAAATCTAATGATATTTATCTTGTATACTCCTAAAAGAGGTTCTGACTTGTTTACCCATTTGACATTCTTTACATACCGGATTATAGGGCTTCACAATCTTAGGGATATTTCTAACTACCTTAGTTGAACTGATCTTCACAATGCAATCAAAATTCACATGACACAACCTTTTATGCCATAGACAACTCTCATCAATTTGTGTAATCAAACATGTCTTCTCACCGGAATTCAAATGAAATATATTACCTTTTGTTTGTGCACCAGTTGCAATGTCCAAACCAGATCTATTAATGATTTTGCATTTTCCATCCTTGAACTATAATTCAAATCCCTTATCCACCAGATGTCCTACACTCAAAATATTATGCCTCAAACCTTCAACATAATTAACATTATCAGTATTGTTCTTACCATCCAATGATATAGTTCCTTCTCCTTTGATAATACATGTTTTTTCATCTCCAAATCTAACTAGACCGCCATCATATTCTTGCAAAGATAGAAACTTCCCTTTATCTCTAGTCATATGATGTGAACAACTACTATTAATTACCCATTCATCCTTGTCTTCAATTTTAGCAGCAAGTGCCTTCTCTTTCGGTACAATCTCTTCTAGTGCTAGAAAATCTTCCTTGATAGCCAGGAATGCCCATTCCTTCCCATTGCCAAAACCACTAGCAAAATCTTATGTCGATTCATCATCAAAATTAGTAACACCTTCCTCATCTGCTATGTAGCATGATTTGTCTCTATTTTTCTTGTACTTATACTTGTTTTGATATCCAGGGTTAGGCTTAAATTATCTTCTAACTCTTTTTTCAACACTTGAATTCTTTTCAGGACATCTAGATGCAAAATGACCAATCTTATTACATGCAAAACATTTAAAAGGTGTTTTTCCTTCATACTTACTTCCTACCGGTCCTTTAGGTACTCTTCTAGCAAATAGGGATTCAAGTTTCTCAAATTATTCATCTTCTCTCTTCATATCATCCAATTCTTTTGCATACAAAGCTTTCCAGTCTTGCTTACCGGTTGATGATGTAGATGCATGAAAATCAAGTTTAGACTTCACAACTCCATAAGGTCCAAATTCTTCAAGCTCAAAAGAAAATAATTTCCCAACCAAGGTATCTCTATTGACAGATGTATTAACCATTGTTCTCAGCTCATTAATATCAGTAGCCTTCATCTTATAAGTTGATGGTAGGGCTCTCAGAACTTTAGAAACAATTTCATCTTCACTCAGAGTTCCACCACAACATTGAATTCCCATAACAATCTCATTTACCCTTTCCATGACTGCAATAATCCTTTCATCTTCTTCCATCTTTAGGTTTTCATATCTCACCTTGTAACCATCAAGTTTTGCAATTTTAACAGTAGGGTCACCTTCATAAAGAGTCTCCAACTTATGATCCCATATATCCTTTCCAGATGATTTGTTAGTTAATCCGATTATTTGTTGATCAGAAAGTGCACACAAGAGGGCTTCTCTTTCTCTACAATCATTCTCAAGCTCCTTATCCAAGTTTGCCGGAGGGGGATTTCCAGATTTTGGATTATGAGGTGTAACACCATTTTGTGTGATCTCCTAAATCTCCTTACCAAGACATCTTAGATGAGTCTCCATCTGAATCTTCCATACTGTGTAATTTGTTCCATCAAGCCTAGGAATATCTCTCTAAAAGATAGCTCTAGATGAACTGGATGAACTTGAACTGTTACTCACCATAGGATCTTCCTCAAGCGGTTAAGCTTCTGCAGAGACGACCAAATCTTTGATACCAATTGTTAGATAGTTCAAATAACTAGAAGATAACTAAGAGGGGGGGTGAATCAGTTATCACAGATTACCAGAACATTTAGCAATTAAAACTTTAATACCGAAACCCAAAACATTAATAGTGGAATGCTTAAATCAAATACTAAAATAGTAGTTAAACCAATTAAGCATAAACAATAATCAAAGAATAAATACCATCCACATGACACCAAGATTTATACGTGGAAAACCCAATAAAGGGAAAAACCATGATGGAAAGCCTACCCAAAATCAGATAATACTTCTGCAGTATGTGAATTACAATTGAGGGGCCTGCACTTGCAGGAAGGCCAACAACCTAGAGCGCACTACTCATCACAAAAGGAGTCTCACTCACTACATAGAAATCCATACTACAATCCGAAGAAGTGATTGAACTACAAAGATAACATCTCCTATGCCTGAGTACAATTCCGGTTAAGCTCAATACTAGAGGACTAAATCCTATTACATAAACCCAACTTGATCTCCAAATATCGACCAAATCCTTTGCCTGAATTCTATTACATTATTCGCACATTACCTTGATGATCTACAATTAGATCTTACATCATATATATACAAACCCTCGACCATAAACAATCAGGCTAGTCACCAGACAATAAACCAATTACATAATTACAAAACATGTCAGCCTTAGACCAAACAAATAATATCCAACACATAAGACATCCTTGAAATGTATCAAGAAGTCCAATCCACATGTTACATTAAGCTAGTCCATAACCTAGATCAACCGGGACCCAATATAGGTCCATACGCTACAACAATGATCTCCATCCACCAAGTCTCAAACATGATCACCAACAACATCCTGAATCTTCACCAAAAGTTGTACCAACACCACTTATGCATATCATCAAAGATCTTCATCAAATCTCTACCAGTGAAACCCTCACCGAAACCGCAAAGCAAGCTTCGAGGCAAACATAATAGTATCCGATCACCAGACCAAAACCAACTTACTGAATATAAATATGAGTATCATGAACAAACCAATTTCATAACCAAATCATACTGAAGCATCCTGGTTCACGTTGGATCCAAACCAACTAGAAACTACTCAACCTACCAGGACCAGAAGGTTGTCGGTAAAGCATCCAAAACAACTAGTGTTGACATTAATGACAAAACATCAATGCAACACATAATCAATTCCTCCAAATGGCCAACAACAAGTGATCCATTAACTCATGTAAAAATATTTCAAACTCTGTGTAGTGACTTTTTTAATGATCAAAGACATGGCTAAATTGTTTACTCAAACTTTTAGGGATAAAGCTTTGCAATGGTATTGTTCTTTTCCTCCTTATTCTATTACATCATTTCAACAATTATCTAACTCTTTCATTCAACAATTTCACAATAGTATTCGCCCTAATATTACTTTGGTTGATTTGATTCATTGTAAGCAAGGTGTTAAAGAAAAAGTGATGGAATTTATTGGTAGATATAAACTCTTGTATTATCAAATTGCTTATCATATGCTTGATAATGATGTTCAAATAATTTTTACTGCTAATTTACAAAAAGATATTAGGGATAAGCTTCTCTTTTTTGAGTTTACTACCTTTACGTAGTTGTGTGCAATGCTTCATAATTATTAGCTTCAAGTGAGTCAATTTGAATCATCTCCTTCAATGGCTCTATTTGTTGTGTAGCATCATAAATTGTACACCCTTAATTGGGTGGTACAATTCCACTCTTAGGTTAGCACCCACCTTAACATGTTTGCATGTTGCATTTTAAATTCCCTCTAAGCATTTAATTAATTTATTTAATTAAATCTAAAGTCCTCTTCTATCCATCTACACATCATAAATTGGTCCCTTAACACTAAGTGTGTCCCTTTTTATTTTACTTTTTCATCAAAAGCCCTAATTATGTCTTATTTCAACCTTCAAGGCTTGATTTTGCATATCTAAACACCTTGAATCATTGCATCCTTCTGGAATTGACTTTAGAATCATGATACCTTGCTTCTCTAAATTTTTAAAAAAAATCTAGCTGGACCATGATGCGGCCTCCTGGTCTCTACTTTTTCTCCATGAATTTTGGAAGCATGTATTGGTGGCATTTTTATGTTTAAATCCAAAGGATTGCAAAATTCTATTGATTCTAGGTTGGCCTATGATAAAAAGAAAATTTAGGGTTTCATACATATAGCCTTTCCTTTCCTCATTTGAAGTATCCATATACAAGCAATTGAAGGAGCCTCTTATGAAGTGAAATTGCAGGTTTTATGGAGTCTTCAATCAAAAAATAAAGCATCTATCAATTCTACATCAACCATTTTTATCATCAATTACAGCTTTGAAGACATTGAAGAATAATAGGAGATCACAGACTATTGATTGGCTTGTACCTCTCCCTTAGGGTTTGGTATGGTTTCATGTCTTTGTATGAGCTTTGTAACTATCATTTTCATATTTATATTCATTCTTTAGATCCATTATTGCATTTGTGATTTGAAGCATTTACATTTAAATTCATTTAGGGTTTACTCTCAAGTGTAGAGTAGAACTCTACATTTACTTTCTTGTTCATTTTAGGATATTGCACACACATTTATAGTACATTATCGGCTATTTGTGGATGTTGAAATCACCAAAACAAGGGGTTTGACTAAGGAAAAAACATATATAGCCATCAAGACACAATTTTTCAAGTTGTAAGTGCACGTAGAGGAATCTGACGGATGCACGATCTTCAGAACTGATGAAGCACATAGGTGCGGGCCCAGCCATAGAGGTAGATCTCAATATTTTGATACTAGGCTGCAGTGCCCTGGTCCAGGACTAGGGTGTGGCGCCTTGTTCCTCTATGTTTTGTAACTTTTTGTGGCAGTTTAGTAGTGCAAACTCTCAGACAACAATTTCCAGAAGTACAACTCTCTACAATATCAAAGACTAGGGTGTGGCGCCCTAGTCCTACTCAGTCAGCCTCCAATTTCAGTGACAGGTGCACTTTTAATGCTCTATACTTAATCTCTCAGTTTCAAGTTTATAAATTTTAATATTTTTATCTTATATCTACATCTTTTCTCATCTCCTTATCATAGTTGATCATTGCATTGCATTTGGCACATCTCCTCTTCATAGCAGTTGATGAATAAAAACCCTAAATACATTCATTAACTCTCTCTCTCTCTCTCTCTCTCTCTCTCTCTCTCTCTCTCATGACAAGTAGTCAAAGTGAATCATCTCCTTAGGATATTTCATATTCCAATGTGTGCATGAGAGTGGGATTAGGTCTTAGTTTACTTGATTCCATTTTATCCATCACATTTTGGTGAACTTGACGTGTCCTATGCTTACTTCTAATTTTCATTTTCAGATTTGATTCATATGCAATTGATTCATATTTACAATCATTATTGCTACATCATAGAAATTGAAGATTGTTAACATTTGAAAAAGGAAAATTGTTGTCACAATTCATTCATTTCATACAGGTGGTAATGGGTTAGCCTCCCTTGTCTTAATTTACCCCTCTTAAAGATCGTTCTATCCATGAGGACATTTTAGTGAAAAAAAGAGTTGTTAACAATTCCTTTAAAAATCTCCCATGTTCTAAGGATGAAGATTTGAAGAATGATGTTGACAATTCTCCTAAAATGTGCCTCTCCCATGAAACTATCTTAGAGGAAGAGAATGATATTATAAACACCTTTCTTAATGTTACCTTACCTTCCATACATGATACTTCTCTTAGAGAAAAGGTGTTGATGGACATTAATTTATCTTCTCCTAAATTTGGTCTTACCAATGGGGGCACATTAGTGCAACAAGAGGTTATGAACACTTCTTTTAAAGATCTCCTTCCTAAGTATAAATCTATGAATACTGATGTTAATTTTCCTCCTAAAAAGTACCTCCCCCATGAGGATCATTTGGTGCAAGTAGATGATAGTGTCCCTACTTTTTCTAGTGATAGCATACTCTCTTTTGATTTCAATAAAGTTCCCACTTGAGATGAAGCATTAATGAGTTATGCTTGTCATTTTCCTAAA
Organism: Cryptomeria japonica; assembly: GCF_030272615.1. Taxonomy (NCBI): domain Eukaryota; kingdom Viridiplantae; phylum Streptophyta; class Pinopsida; order Cupressales; family Cupressaceae; genus Cryptomeria; species Cryptomeria japonica. The sequence goes on along the minus strand of NC_081415.1, from coordinate 159,599,725 downwards.
GCTTGTCTTAACCATAAAGATACCTTGGAAGAAGAAGATGAAATTATAAGTAATTTCCTTAATGCTCTCTCTCCTAAAGATCCCACTAAAGATAGTTTGAGGTAAGAGGATTATTTCAACAACACATATATTAATGCTCTACCTTCTAAGGATGAAACTTTAATAAATAATGTTATTCCCTCTCCCAAAATTGGCCTTAACAATGAGGAAATCATGGTGAAAAAATACATTTTTAAAACCTCTCTCAATGATCTCCCTTTTTGGTATGAACTTTTGGAAGCTAATGTTGATTACTCTCTTACTATTTCCCTCCTCCATAAGAATACAGTAGTCCAATAAGATATTGTTAATATCTCATTCAAATATCTCCCTCTCAAGGATGAATCTTTGAAGAGTAATGTCAAACCTTCTCCTAGAGAGTCCCTCTCCCATGTAGATCATTTGGTGATAGAGGATGATATGATATTTCCTACTAATACTATACCCTCTTTCAATAACTTTACCTTTAGGGATGAAACATAAATACCTACTTCTAGTCTATCTCCCAAAATTGATCCTATCCATGATAAAACTTTGGTGTAAGAAGAGACTATCAACACTTCTTTCTATAATCTTTATCATATGAATGATGTTAATCCTTCTAAAATTTATAAGGCTGCCTTGGAGAAAGAGAATGATCTTAAGTCACAAGGGTTTTATATTCCTAAACCATCTTTGATCAATATGATACATGTGAATGGTTATGCAACACCTAATAAAACCCTCTTCACAGTTCAAGGTGCTAGTCCTCCAAATTATCAACCTCTAAACAAGCCTCTCTTTGTGGTTCAAGGTGGTTATACTAATGATGCCTTTACTCCTAACAAACCAATTATTACTATGCAAGGAGTTTATCCTACTAAGAGCCCTTATGTGTATGCTAAATAAATCACCCAAGAGAGTTACAATTTAGTTGCTCACACATATAATACGTGAAACAATTGGCAACCTAATCCTCTTTCGATTATTCCTTCTTCACTTCCTACCTCTCAACCTATTCTTCCACAAGAACCTTGTATATCACAAATTCTTATTAAGGAGTTGGTAGACATCTCAGATAACCAGAGGACAACTAAGAGGTGGGGGTGAATCAATTGTCAATAGATTACAAAACTTTAAGCATTAAAATCCTTATTATCGAAACACATAAACCCAATACCGGAATGCATAAACCAAATACCAGAATAACTAATATAGCAATTAAGCATAAACAAAAATTACAGAATAATTACCATCTATCCAGAACACATGACACCAAGATTTGTATGTGGAAAACCCAGTAAAGGGAAAAACCATAGTGGGAAGCCTACCCACAGTTAGATAATACTTCTGTAGTAAGTATGTGATTACAAATTGAGGAGCTTGCACATGCAAGAAGTCCAACAGCCTAGATCACACTTCTCATCACAAAAGGAGCCTCATTGACTACAAAATAAATCCAAACTACAATCGGGAAAGAAGAGTGAACTGTAAAGATAGCATCTCATATGATTGAGTACAGTTCTAGTTAAGCTTAGTACCGGAGGTCTTAAACCTCTCTTACCAACCCAATTTGATCACCTATGATTGATCAAAACTCCTGCATATGATTATAATATTATTCTCACACAAGTAATCGCATAATTATCCCATAACCATAATCCCATATGCCCATGATCTACAAAGAGATCTTACATCATATTTATACCAACCCAAGACCTAAACAATTAGGTTGGCCACCTAAATGATAATACAATAAATTCATAACATAAACCATAATCCAATGATCAACTAAGTCATCTTAGGCTGAAAACAATGTAAACCAATCATTAAATCCCGTCGGTAACGCATCGGGATCATCCACCAACACGTTGCATAAATCGGTCCATAACCTAGATAACACTAAACCCAAAATAGGTCATCATAAACCAAATCCAACACCACCAATCAATAGGAACACAAACAAGATATCTAACAACGTCCTAAAATCCATCTAGAAGTCGTGCCAACACAACTTATCACGTGCATCAAAAGATCTTCAACAAAGCTCTGCCGGTAAAACCCTTACCAGTGACCAAAAGGCTTACTAGAACAAATGATAGAATCTAAGTCATTAAATCCCAAAATAATAGATCATGATACGCATCTGAATAGCATGAATGACAGATCCAAATCAATCCCATGAACCAAAGCATACCGAATCAATATCATAATATAACTACTCTACCGAAACCAACCAGAAATCAGTAAAAAACCAAAACAGCCAGTGTTGCCATCAATGTAACACATAATCAATTCCTCCAAATTGCCAAAAATCTTCCCCTTTGGCATTGATGACAACACTAGATGTGAAAAACATCCAAGTGCCAAGAAATGCCAAAAAAGTCTCCCCCTATGAAAGACAACCAACAATCTCCCAGAAAATGATATAGAAATGAAGCTCTAAACCAAACTCCCCTAATGAATATATCTCTCCCTTATGTTTTTCACAAGAATAACTCTCCCCCTTTGACATCAGTGTGCCAAATATCTGACATAAATATCAAAGAAAAATCATAAATCCTTTGATTCTTATAGCTAACTACTTCCCCTAAGTAGTAGCACCACCACATCAATCTGGAATGAGTAATAGCTCTGATAATGCATACTAGATTGATTCCAATTAGCATCACTCAGGTCTCTACTAGAGGGGCAGAAACCCCCAATCTATCTTTGAAGTACTCAAATGATTCTTTAGGCAAAGGTTTAGTGAAGATATTTGCAATCTCCTCTTTAGTGTTCACATAAACTAGTCTGACTTCATTTGCTTCCACCTTCTCCTTCAAAAAGTTATACTTGATAGATATGTGCTTTGTCTTAGAATGAAATACCAGATTCTTTGATATATCAATAGCAGCAGATTTATCACAGTGAATAACTACCGGTTCATTACAATCCACCTTTATATCCTTCAACATTTGCTTCATCCATAGAACTTGTGTACAGTTAGTAGTAGTAGCAACATACTTAGCTTCAACAATAGATAAAGAGTTACATGACTACTTTTTGTTGATCCATGAAACAAGTTTCTTTCCATGAAAGAAAGATCCACCATATGTGCTCTTCAGTCATCAACATCTATAGCCCAATCTATATTTGTATATGCATATAATATAAAGTCATCATTTTTAGGATACCACAAACCATATTCAGTTGTTCCCTACAAATACCTGAAAAATCCTTTTCACCGCACTCTCATGATTTTCTCTAGGATCACTCTGATATCTTGATACAATACAAATTGCATTCATTATATCCGGTCTAGTCTAAGTCAGTTATAAAAAACCTCCAATCATAGACTTGTACCTTGTAGGATTTACCGGTGCAGATGCATCTTCCTTTGTCAATTTCTCACTTGTAACCATTGGAGTACCAATCAGTTTAGAATTTTCCAGCCCAAATTTCTTCTACGGCTCTCTAGCATACTTAGTTTGACAGAAGAAAATACCTTTATCAGTTTGAGTAATCTGCAAGCCTAAGAAAAATTTCATCTCCCCAATCATAGACATCTCAAATTTATTCTTCATATTGTTTGAGAATTCCATACACAATTTATCTTCACCTCCAAAAATGATATCATCAACAAAGCCTTCAATAATCAATATGTCATCATCAGTGATCTTATAATATAAATTACTGTCAGCATTACCTTTAGTGAACCCAAGCTTCAAAAGATATTTATCCAATCTTGCATACCAAGCTCTAGGGGCTTGTTTCAATCCATATAAAGCTTTCTTTAACCAACAAACCGTGTTTTTGTCATCTAAAAGTAAAAATCTATAAGGTTTCTCAATATAAACTTCCTCTTCAAGATCTCCATTAAGAAATGCACACTTAACATCTATATGATAAACCTTGTAGTCCTTATGTGCAACATAAGCAAGAAATAATCTCATAGATTCAATCCTAGCTACCGGCGCAAAGGTTTCATCATAATCAATTCCTTCCTTCTGAAAAATATCCTTTACAAATCAATCTAGCTTTATTCCTCAAAAACTTGTCCATCTTCATTCAATTTATTCCTAAAAACCCATTTAGTTCCAATAACATTGTTATTTTTAGGTCGGGGAACTAAAGTCCATGTGTTGTTATTTTCTATCTGATCTAATTCTTTGTCCATAGCTTTCATCCAACATTCATCTTTACAAGCTTCAACTGCTGATGTCAGTTCAACTTGAGAAATTAAACATACCTCATCAGCTTCCAACCTTCTTCTTGTCATCACTCCTTTGCTTTTGTCTCCAATGATTTCATCTTTTGAATGATTCAACCTTACATACCTAGGAGTCTTCTGATTTTATGTTCCTCTGCCCTAATCTTCAGTTACTGTTGAATTTTCAGATACTGTCAGAGTAACTAGTTCAACATTTTATTCTGGTGTAGGTGCTACTGGTTCTCTCTCATAAGTTCTGATTTGACTTTTGTTATGCTCATCCACCTTGACATTTGTACTCTGCACAATTCTCTGCAATATTTTGTTATAACATCTATATTCTTTGCTTTCATTATAATAACCAAGAAACATTCCTTCGTCACATCTAGGATCAAACTTTCTAAAGGAATCATCTCTTTTGATATAGCTTTTACTACCAAATATTCTAAAATACTTAACTGTCAATGTATGACCAAACCATAACTCATAAGGTTTCTTACCGATATCTCCTTTGATATGAACTTTGTTGAATGTGTATACCATCGTGCTTACATCTTCTCTCCAGAAGACATGAGGCATATTAGCTTCCATCATCATAGTTCTAGCTGCACCTAAGATTGTTTTGTTCTTCCTTTCCACAACTTCATTATGTTGAGGTGTCCGGGGTGCAGCCAACTATCTCCTTATCCCATTATTCTCACAATAGCTATTAAATTCACCGGATGTGAATTATCCACCCTGATCTGACCTTAAACATTTAATCTTCAATCTTGTTTTTGTCTTAACTTTAGCTTTAAAGATTTTAAACTTTTCAAATGATTAAGACTTCTCCCTTAGAAAAGTAACCCATATCATTCTTGAATAGTCATCAATGATTAGCATGAAATATCTATCACCCTAAAAAGTTTTAATTCTAGCAGGACCACACAAATCGGTATGAATAAGATCAAGAAAATTATTAGATTTGTCTTGTATACTCTTAAAATAAGTTCTAACTTGCTTTCCCACTTGACATTCCTTACCAGATTATAGGGCTTTACAATCTTAGGTATATCTCTAACTACCTTAGTAGAACTGATCTTCACAATGCAATCAAAATTCACATGACACAACCTTTTATTCCATAGCCAACTATCATCAATTTGTGAAATCAAACATGCCTTCTCACCGAAATTCAAATGAAAGATATTACCTTTAGTATGTGTACCAGTTGCAATCTCCAATCTAGATCTGTTGATAATATTACATTTTCCATCCTTGAACTATAACTAAAATCCCTTATCCACTAATTGTCCTACACTCAAAATATTATACATTAAACCTTTAATATAATAAACATTATCAGTGTTATGCTTACCATCCAATGATATTGATCCTCTCTGCTTGATAATGCATGCTTTGTCATCTCCAAATCTAACTAGACCACCATCAAATTCTTGCAAAGATAAGAACTTCCTTTAATCTCTAGTCATATGGTGTGAACATCCACTATCAATCACCCATTCATTCTTGTCTTGAATTTTAGCAGCAATGCCCTTCTCTTCAGGTACCAGATCATCTTCCTTGATAGCCAAAAATACCCATTCACACCTTCCTCATCAGCAAAGTAGCATGATAATCATCAAAACTCTTGTGCCGATTCATCATCAGAACCAGTCACACCTTCCTCATCAGCAAAGTAGCATGATTTATCTTTGTTCCTCATGTACTTATGCTTATTTTGATAATCATGGTTAGGCCTAAAATATATTTTAGCTCTTTCTTCAAATCTTGAATTCCTTTTAGGACATCTAGATGCAAAATGACCTATCTTATTACATGCAAAGCATTTAAAAGGTGATTTTCCTTCATACTTACTTCTTGTCGATCCTTTAGGTACTCTTTTAGAAAATAAGGCTTCAAGTTGCTCAAACTCTTCATCTTATTTCTTCATATCCTCTAGTTCCTTCACATATAAAGCTTTCCAATCACTCTTGTCGATCGATGATGTAGATTCATGAAAAGCTGGTTCTGATTTTACAGCTCCAAAAGGTCCATATTCCTCAAGTTCAAAAGCGAATAACTTCCCAACCAAGGTATCCCTATTAACATAGGTATTTTCCATAGATCTCATCTCATTAAATGTAGTAGTCTTCATCTTATAAGCTAGTGGAAAATCTCTTAGTACTTTAGAAACTATTTCATCTTCGCTCAGAGATCCACCACAATATTGAATTCCCATAACAATCTCATTAACTTTCTCCATAAAAGCAGTAATCCTTTCATCTTCTTCCATCTTCAAGTTCTCATACCTCACCCAGTAACCATCAAGTTTAGAAATTTTAACAGGGCCACCTTCATTCGGAGTCTCCAATTTATCCCATATAGCCTTTGCAATTGATTTATCAGTTAGTCCCATTATTTGCTGATCAGAAAGTGCACACAAAAGGGCTTCTCTAGATCTACAATCATTCTCAAGCTCCTTATCCAGGCCTGCTAGAGGAGGATTGCCAGATGCTGCATTAAAAGGGGTTACTCCTTTCTTAGTGATCTCCCAAATTTACTTTCCAAGACATCTTAGATGAGTCTCCATCTAAAGCTTCCATACCCTGTAATTTGTTCCATCAAACCTAGGAATTTCTCTCTAAAAAATAGTTGCAGATGTATTTGATGAACTTGAACTATTAGATGCCATAGGATCTTCATCAAGTGGTTAAGCTTCTACAAAGAGGACCAAGCTCTGATGCCAATTTTTAGATAGCTCAGATAACCAGACGACAACTATGAGGGGGGGGGTGTGAATTAGTTGTCAATAGATTACAGAACTTGAAGCATTCAAATCTTTATTACCGGAACACATAAACCCAATACCAAAATGCATAAACCAAATACTGAAATAATTGATATAGCAATTAAACATAAACATAAATCACTGAACAATTGCCATCCATCCAGAACACATGACACTAAGATTTGTACATGGAAAACTTGATAAATGGAAAAACCACGGTGGGAAGCCTACCAATAGTCAGATAATACTTTGCATTAAGTATGTGATTACAAAATGAAGGGCCTACACATATAGGAAGGCCAATAGCCTAGAGTACACTACTCATCACAAAAGGAACCTCACTGACTACAAAATAAATCCAGACTACAATTTGGAAACAAGAGTGAACTGCAAAGATAACATCTCATATGCCTGAGTACAGTTCTAGTTAAGCTTAGTACCAGAGGTCTTAACCTCTCTTACCAACCCAATTTGATCGCTTATGATTGATCAAAACTCCTGCATATGATTACAACATTATTCACACATAGGTAATCACATAATCATCTCATATGCCCATGATCTACAAAGAGATCTTACATCATATTTATACCAACCTGGGACCTAAACAATTAGGTCAGCCACCTAAAAGATAATACAATAAATTCATAAATAAACCCACAATCCAATGATCAACCAAGTCTCCTTAGGCCGAAAACAATGTAAACCAATCATTAAATCTCGTCAGTAACGCATCGAAATCATCCACCAACACGTTGCATAAACCGATCCATAACCTAGATAACACCGGACACAAAATAGGTCGCCATAAACCAAATCCAACACCACTGATCAATAGGAACACAAACAAGATAACCAACAACACCCCGAAATCCATCTAGAAGTCATGCTAACACCACTTATCACGTGCATCAAAAGATCTTCAACAAAGCTTTGTCGGTGAAACCCTTACCAATGACCAAAAGGCTTACTAGAACAAATGATAGAATCTGAGTCATCAATTCCTGAACCAACTAATCATGACACACATCTGAATAGCATGAATGCTAAATCCAAATCAATCCCACAAACCAAAGCATACCAGATCAATATCATAGTCCAACCACTCTACCGGAACCAACCGAAAACTGATAAACAACCCAAATAGTTGATGTTGCCATGAATGAAACACCTAATCAATTCCTCCAAATTGCCAACATGAGTATGATCTTATTGAACAACTTAAAGCTACTCCTACCAAAATTTCTCTTTGGGATTTGATTCAAACTTCATCCACATATAATGGAATGTTACAAGATGCTTTAAAGAACTTATATATCCTACTAGCAGTGGCACCTAATAATATGGCTTCTTTGATTGATCATATAAATGAACCCAAAGCTCAAATTGAATTCAAACAAGATGAGTAGTCATCCCATGAGATCCAACATAAATATGATCCTCTTATGATTATTTTCCTTATCAATGGTAATTCTATAAGAAGAAGCCTGGTTGACAATGTCTCTAGCCTTAATGTTTGTAGAATTGAATTATTGCATAAAATCAAGGTGGATATATCTCTTATTAAACCATATATCTCTTATTAAACCAAATCCTCTTCCTATTCATGGCTTTGATAATGTTGCTAGATCTTCTTTAGGTACTATAACCCTTCCTATCAAGGTGGGACATGTTATTTTACCTACACCTGTTCATGGCATGTGTGATTATCTTAATTATAACCTTCTATTAGGGCGACCTTGGTGTCATTGGATGCAAGTTGTCCCTTCTACTTTGCATAGGCAACTTAAGTTCATCTACAACAATAAGATGTATACTTTGTTTGTTGATACCAATTTACAAGCTCCGTTGCAAACTACATATTCTTGTTCAACTACTTCCAATTCATTTGAAGACACTCCTACATCTTCAATTATTCCTATTGTAGACACCTATAATTAATATTTAATTAATTTAAGCTTGTCAACATAATTAATTGATTTAATTGTGTTATCCTTATTCCTCCCAGTGTTAATTAAATCTAATTTAATTAATCATGTCACTTAATTAATTTATCAAATAAATTAATTATTTCCCCTCTTCTAAAGTCCCCTCCAATAATTATTTCCTCTAAACCCACTTAGTTGATTAATTTTAATTAATTAACCTATTCACATGATTCCTACAAATCACTTTTCCTAATCCTTTTAGAATCTCTCATAATCATGTTTATCATTATCCTTCAATTTTATATCCCCACTCATGTCACATCAACATTGGGCCTCTCAAAGAAATTCAAATTTCTTTGAATCCCTCCAAGCATCCTTATTTTGGAATTTTTAATTCTTCATTTTGAAATTCAAATTTCCTTTCCCACCTCTTCTCAAGGAATTTTATATTCCTATTTATTTTCCCAAGGCATTCTTGATCCATGCTTTCTATCTTAAATCAATATCAAATCTTCATGATCAAATCAATCTTGGCCCTTCATTAGCCTCCTCCAATCTCTAAATTGGAGGATTATTTCCTCACAAAAGCATCCACTTATCATACATTGTCATGATGCCCATTTCTCGTCTATCTTCTTCCTATCATACCCTCATAATGCCCAAATATCTTCTCATCTAATCCAATTCATCTCATTTAATTTCATATCTTTCATAGATTGTGTGTCTTCCTACTCTTTTTTTGAAATAATACATATTCCATGAATGATCTCTCCTTAGTGAAAGTGTGTAATCTTTTTCTAAGAATCCTTTTTTTCTCAACATTGGAGAAGGTATGTATTCTTCTCTTCTTTATCTTCCTTTTTAAGATGATATATTTATCAAATATCTCCTTAATTCTTAAAGGCGTAAATCTTTGGATAATTATCTCTTGTTCCTATTCACAATTCAAAAGTTAATTTTTTTCCAAACCCTAATTATACATTTTCTACTCGGTCTTTTATATTGTGTTAGAGAGCTCCAATTCTCACACTCTTGTTTGTGTTGAAATTTTGGTTTAGTTCTCTTTCTTACCAAATGATTCTTCATTAAGTTTTGATCTTGTATCAAATCTTATTGTGATCATTTCTCATCAATCTTCCTTCACAATTCAATGTGGTAAACATGATACCTTGATTCAACTCACTAATCAACAAGCTGAAACAAGGGGGTATATAACTACCCTCTAATTTCATCACTTCCTTAGTAAGCATTTAGATGATTTTGTGATTTTATCTAATAACGTGGTTTTGTAGGATGTGGTTCCTAACAGTGTACTCAGATACCATTGGGGGCTTTGTCTGACACCTTATGGACGTATCATTTTTCATGAATGTTTACTTTTTTGTACTTTAGCTTGCATATGCACACAGTTTCATATGACTGCTAAAGTAGGGGCTAAATGCAACATTGTAAATTGTGCACCCTTAATTGGGTCGTACAATTCCACACTTAGGTTAGCACCCACCTTAGTGTGTTTGCATGTTGTATTTTAAATTATCTTTAAGAATTTAATTAATTAATTTAATTAAATCTAAAGTCCTCTTCTATCCCTCTACACATCATAAAATTGGGCCCTTAACACTAAGTGTGCCCCTTTTTTATTTTATTCTTTTCATCAAAATCCCCAATTATGTCCTATTTTGACCTTCAAGGCTCAATTTTGCATATCTAAAAACATTGAATCGTCGCATCCTTATGGAATTGACTTTAGAATGATGATACCTTGCTTCCCTAAAAATTTAGAAAAAAATCAGTCGGACCATGACGTAGCCTCCTAGCCCCTTCTTTTTCTCCATGAATTTCGCAAGCATGTTTTGGGCATGTTTTGGTGATATTTTTATGTTTAAATCCAAAGGGTTGAAAAATTATATTTATTCTAGGTCGGTCTATGATCAAAAAAAAAGTTAGAGTTCCATACATATAGCCTTTCCTTTCCTCATTTGAATGATCCATCTACAAGCAATCGAAGGAGCCTCTTATGAAGTGAAAGTGCGGGTTATGTGGAGTCTTCAATCAACAAATCAAGCATCTATCAAGTGTACATAAACCATTTTCATCATCAATTGGAGCTTTGAAGACATTGAAGAGTAATACGAGATCATCGATTGTTGATTGGCTTGTACCTCTCCCTTAGGGTTTGGTATGGTTTCATGTTATTTTCATGTCTTTTTATGAGCTTCATACAATCATTTTCAGATTTACATTCATGCTTTAGATCCATTATTGCATTTTTTATTTGAATCATTTACATTTACATTTGCATTCATTTAGAATGTACTCTCAAGCATAGGGTAGAACTCTAGATTTACTTTCTTGTTCATTTTAGGATTTTCCACACACACAAGATTCTTGCACACATATTTTCCATACATTATTGGTTATTTGTGGAGGTGGAAATCACCAAAACAAGGGGTTTGACTATGACAAAACCCTATATAGCCATGCGGGCTTCACTTGGTGAACTTGGGTTATAGCACGTGTGCTCATAGCATACTAAAGAATCCCCCTATTTTCAAAAAATATTACCCTAAACTATTTTTTTGTCACCCCCTCCCAATACATGATTTGAATTAAAATCTCCCCATTTTCGCCAAATATTGCATGTTTTCATAGCTCAAATTAAAAAAAACCCTATTTTCACCGATAGGCAATATACTGTACCCTCATTTTTTGGATAATAAACCCCCCAATATTAATGCACATGATATAATATTGCCTAGCCAGTGAAAACCCCATGTATAAAGCCTCCTAGACACTGTTTTTCAAGTTGCAGGTACAAGTACAAGATTTCGACAAGCACACAATCTTCAAAACTGATAGAATAGATAGGTGCAAGCTCAATCTTAGAGTTAGATCTCAGCTTTCTGAAACCAAGGCATGGCTCCTTGGTCCTCTATGTTTTGTAAATTTTTGTGGCAGTTTGGTAGTGTAGACTCTTAGATAAAAAATTCCAAAAGTATAAAGCTTTGTAGTATTAGAGACCAGGGCGTGACACCCTGGTCTTGCTCAGTTAGCCTCCAATTTCAGTGATAGGTGAACCTCTACATTCCTTTTCCTACTTTGTACTCAATCTCTTAGTTTTAGATCTGCAAATTTTAGTATTTTTTATTTATATCTACATCTTTTCTCATCTCCTAGCATAGTTGATCATTACATTGCATTTGGAACATCTCCTCTTCATAGTGGCAACGAAATAGAAACCTTAAAGATATTCCTCTCTCTCTCTCTCTCTCTCTCTCTCTCTCTCTCTCTCTCTCTCATGTGCATGAGAAGTAGTCAAAGTGAATCATATCCTTGGGCTCTTTCATATTCCAATGTGTGCATGAGAGTGGGATTAGGTCTTAGTTTACTTGATTCCATTTTCATCCATCGCAAGTTGATAAGAATGAAAGTGCTCAAAAATATTTTTCAAAGTTTGAATCAAAGAAGGGATACATCAAGATCAATGACAACATCAATACTCAAGTGGCAACCATGACATTAGGTGTGGCCCCTTTATCCAAAAACTTTAGAAATTTAATCATATTTTTGAGTCTTTGGATAGCATAATGAATAATTGATAAATAAAAATGTGTTGAAACTGCCTCCCATTCGACCAATTGATACCTCCAAACCTTTTCCACCCTATCATGATCCCAAAGCCTTTTGTTAATATCATCGTCAACCTAGTCATGACACTAAGAAGTTTTATACCTTAAGGAGTAGGATTCAAGACTTTATTGATAACATTACCATATTTGTAGCTGGTGTGAATGACAAAGGAAACAAATCCGTAGCTCCTCCTAATCAGAACCTTTAAATATTTACTAATCCTTTGCCTTCCCATTCTACTAATGTGATTAAGTCTGAGCCTCTTAATTTTTCTCCCAATGACCTTAGTGTTGAGTCCAATAATGTCGTCAATATTGTTGATAAACCTACACCTCCTTAGGACCTACGCATTACCTTTGATCCTAGTGAGACTATTGATGCACCTAATGGCTCACTATATATCATTGTGAAGATAAAAGACAAACTCTCATGAGGGGTGCTTATTGATCTAGTGTGTATGGTGAATGTGATCACTGAAGAATATCTTTATACTTTACAATTGCATTAAATAACATATGATACATATGATGCAGTGGTCAAGGTGTATGATGGTTTCTCTTGTCCTACTATTGGTTATATCACTCTTCCCATTGAGGTTGGTACTAAGTCCTCAAATGTCATTTTTGCTATCATTTTTACATTGAATTAATTTTGTATGAAGTTGGGACATCCTTGGCTCTCTTCCCTGAAATCAATCCCTTCTAGTATTCATAGATATCTAAAATTTCCTCATAATGGCACTATCATAACAATTAATTATAGCATGCACTATCCCATGGTGAGGCGTGGATATGTCACCATTGATTACTTTTGGCCTATACAATTTGAGCCTCTTAAGCCTCAAAGTGATTCTATTTTTCTATCTTATCAAAAGTGGAAGAATGAGATGATCTTATCCTTAAGTAAGCCTAGAAATCCTAGACCTATTCCTCCTCCTCATGATGATCCTGGTATCCTTCCTACACCTTATATTCCTTCTATATATTCCATAGTCCCGCTTCCTACATCTCACAAAGGAAATTGTGCGACATCTCCTATTTTTCAACCTAGTAAACCTTCTCCCATTTTTCCTTCTTTAAAGAAAGAAAAGAAACCTATGTCCATTGATCCTAAACCTTCACAAACTTCAACTAAAATTAAAATAAACCTTTGTGCGAGAGAAATCAAATAGAGATGTTGTGATAAGGTGCATGAACTTGCTTCTCAAACCATTTCCTCCCCGAAGACACCAAATGTTGACTTGGTCCCATTTGTCCAGCCTTCACCTAACCTTAGGGAGGAAGTTCAACTTAAATCACCAACATAAAAAATGCTTATGAAAAATGATCTTAGTCTCATACTCCAACTAAAGTGGGGGCTAAATGTAGCATCCTAAATTGTAATTCCTCTGAATTGTAATTCCTTACAATTTTTTCCTCACTTGGGCCCTCACTTTAGCATTCATCCCCAAAGGCCTAATTGAAGCTTTGATGCTACTCACACCATGTATCAAACTCAAATTTTCACTATTTGCATTTCTCTCCCCAAGATCTCGAGACCCTAATGTCTAGGACCATGGTGTTAGGTGCCATGGTCCTATAGGACCAAGGCACCTAGTTCCATGGTCCTTTAACAAAAGGGCCCATTTTGGGACCATGGCACCTAACACCATGGTCCTTTAACAAAAGGGCCCATTTTGGGGCCTCATAATGATAATTTAATTTGAGCAGGAACCTAGATCCTATGTCAGCCTATGGGCGTGTGCACATAGATGGTGGTCAGAAAAGTGGACACCACCCAAAAAAAACTTGGAAAAATAGGCAGCGCGTACGCGGTTTTAAAATTTGAAATTCCCGCGTACGCACTTAGGTTTGTTCTTCCCGAGCCTAGAAAAGGTAGCGCATATGCACTGAGCTTAGGAAACTAAGTGCGTACGCGCTATGCCTAGGAAAATTAGCACGTACGCACTGCTTATAGGAAAATGAGCACGTACGTGCTAATAATCCTAGTAAAACCACGTACACGGTGCCTGATGAAAAAAAAAATTTAAACAAACTGGGTCCTCATTTACCCGAAAAGCGCATTTTTTAGTTTGTTTTTTTCCCATTTTCTAACCTAAACTGCAAACAGGGTGCAAAATTTGTCCTCGGGCTATGGATCAAGGTTAGTTTTTATTTTTTTTGTCTTTCTTTCTGGTTTATGCAATTTGTTTTACATTTTGAATTTAATTTCATTAATTTTGATTAGGTTTTTTCATTTTTTGTTTCAAAAACCAGATTCTTCTAATCCAAAACAAGAACAACCAAATGCACCTCTTGAAAAACCCACAAGAACAACCAAATGCACCTCCTGAAAACACACAAGAACAACCCCCAGTTTCTCCTTTTGATCGCACAGCCGAAACACAGGAAGAATTAATTAATCAGTTAGGGCAAAATACATCCAAAATCAATAGACTGATTGTAAAATTGAAAACTTTTGAACTTGACCATCATCAATCCCTTGCCACTAGCCTAGAAACATTAGCCAAATGGGGAAGCTTTAGGGATAGGTGTCGTCAATTCTATGCCAATGGGCTATCATATGATGGAGTTAAAAAACAAAAATATTTCTAAACAACAAATATGTGCCCTTTTTGTTGACCCCAAAACTGGTCAGTCATTACCTCCTAATGCAAAGAGGTTTCCCATACATTGGTGCACCAATGTGCAGATGAAGAATCTTTTTTGGTAGAGGTGGTGGATGGTCTTTGACGATCCACCTTGTAATAATTATGAGGTGCCATTATATTTTTTGAGAAAAATATATTGTGAGTTTGTGCTCAATGTGCGCCCAAATTATTTTGACATGAGAGATTTTCATGGTAGAGGTGGTGGCTCTGCCCAAGATAGACCTGGAGCCCGTAGGTGATTAGCCACGGAGAGTCGCCGCCCCCTAGCACCCAAACCCAAGGTGCATCAGGCTGTCCCATTAGAGCTGAAAGAGTCGATGGAGCTACAAACTCTTCAGGCGGCCACAACATTGACTGGTCCCATCATCTAGCATGGGACATCATTAGCACACCCTATTGTATTGGATGATGAGCCGTTAGAGGGCGACAGAGAGCCCATCGAGCATATGTGTGTCAGTTGCTCGGGGATAGATGATGCAGTCGGTGCAGATGGATACTCATATCATCTATGCATGATTTGCGGTTGTAGATGTCAGGCTCACACGGTTGAGGATGTCGCGCTGACAGATAAGTTGATGGACATGGTGTTTGCCCATGAGCCACAGACACAGGTGTGTTGATTTGAATTCATAACATTTTATTTATCAATCACTTTAATTTTGTAATTACATAAATGAATTTTCATTTATACATCAATTTAAATTGAGACAAATAATATGCATTTGAGGATGCAGCAGCGGTATCCCATACACCTCCCCCAGTTACCACAGCTGCAACTTCGACGCCTGAGGTATAAATTTTGTAACATGTTAAAATAGAATAGTACACTTTGAATTCAAAAAAATACAAGATATACTAACTATCTTTAATGCTTGGTCCAATTTCTGGTTTGTAGGTGTTGACAGGGGATGAAATGTCCCAGATTGATGACATCACGCTGTCGGCAATCAATTTTGGCCTACAAGGCTATACGGTATCATATTTTGTACAACTATTTTTATGTATTGTTTTGATGGAATATGCAAGTCATTTCATTTTAGATTTTTAAAATTATGTTTAATTTATTATCTGTACTAGTATCTCATGTTAATTTTCTATTTTTAGGGCACCCCCTCCGCGTCTAGAGCTCGTTCGAAGAAAAAGAATATCTCGAAGACGCCAAAATGTGTGAAGAAGGTAATTGAACACATTTTTAGTTGTACAATTGTTTGAAAATGTTGAAATCAAGTATTAGTTGGGGTTTGTAGATTGATTAGTGTTTTTTGTCTATTTTACATGTACAATGGCCATTGAGCTTTGTGGATATGTTGAATGCACCTGATTCACCTGCGAATCAAGAGAGGGCGGAGGTATGTATCTCTACTTTATTTTCTTGATTTCATGATTATATGCACACGTACATGTGAACTTGTGATATATTATAATCTTATATTTTTTTCATACAGGAAATATCCATACCTATTTCATCAATGGCGAACCCTCCTCCTTGCACTGGAGAAGCATATCAGGATCCAGTACACTTTTGTTTGATATGTAAAATTAATTGTTTTCAACCTTCAATACTTATCATTATATTAATTGTATTTAATCTTTGTACATTTTTTGTATAGGTAATAGCAACTGTTTCTACATCGATGGTGAGCCATCCTCAGTCCATTGGAGAAGCATTTGAGGCACGGGTACGTCATTGTTCTCTATATTATAGCTTTTGAGTGTTTTTGATATATTTATGTTAGTACATTGTATTAATTATATATTTAATCTACAATAGACTTGTTCGCGGTACGGCCATAACGTGGATCCATTTAAGTATGTCTTCAAGAAAACTCCTAAGAGTGACAAGGAGAGGAGAGCGAAGACATTAGCTCCTGGATCAACCGATGAGGTAATCTACATTTCAATTGCAAAGGAATTAAAGTTAAATGCATAGTTATGATGTCAATTGTGAACTATTTTCTACAAAAGAATTCTAACTTGGCTTTTGAATTGTGGTTTTGCAGCCATCTATAGAGCCGGGTACTGCGCCGAAGAGGCTTGATTTTGATGATCCACCAGAAGTTTAGGATCATATAGTGTTAGTTTTGGTCATAAAAAGACCAATACATGTAGATATATTCTACATTTTTATTGTATATCGATTTGGACATGGCATATGCCACATTTTTGTAATACTTGTATTGACTTGGCAGACATGCCTTTTTTCTATATATATAAATATCGATATTCGATCCAATAAATGTGTAATGAGTTTATTATTTTGTATTCATTGTATTTTGTGGTTGTCCTTTTATAAATTTAAATGAATATTTGCATATGTAATCAACAATATGAATATAAACAACAAAAATATATGATATAAAGCATTGCAATCGTGGAATATGATTTGATAAAATTTCTAAAATGTTGAATTAACCCTACAAAACTCCTTGTATTCAATTCATTATTGTGTATTCATTGTATTTGGTGGCTGCCCTTTTATAAATTTAAATGAATATTTGCATATGTAATTAACAATATGAATATAAATAACAAAAATAGACAATAAGAATTTAAACAACAATGTGTTTGGTGCGAGAGCACCCTCACGCTCGCAATGGTCAAACTTTATTCCTCGTGTGCACAAACCAACATTGTGAGCACGTCCGGGTGGGCATGTTTACACTAGGCATGCCCCTGTCATGCATCCCAAAGCACCAAAACGTCGAGAGTCATACCCTACCGGTGAGATCTCTCAAGTGCCTTGAGTCCAAAAAATTGTCAAAATTTGACGAACTGTTTCTTCCAATCCATGACACATACGGTCGATCTGTTTGATCTCATGGGGTCATGTGAGGCTCCTCTAAAATGGACTATCTCAGTTTTCAACGACTCGAAGCCATTTTCAATTAGTAGCATTTTTTCGCCTGCTCAAAAAACTATCAGTTGCTTGCAAGGAAAAGTTGCAAGATTGGCTAGAATTGATTATGTTCCTCATGTGCACAAACCGATATCGCGAGTGTGTCTGGGTGGGCATGTTTACACTAGGCATGCCCCTGTTGTGCATCCCAAAGCACCAGAACGTCGAGAGTCATACCCTACCGGTGAGATCTCTCAAGTGCCCTAAGTCCAAAATATTGTCAAAATTTGACGAACTATTTCTTCCAATCCACGACACATATAGTCGATCTGTTTGTTCCCGTGGGGTCGCGTGAGGCTCCTCTAAAATGGCCTGTCTTGGTTTTCGATGACTCGAAGCCATTTTCAATTAGTAGCATTTTTTTGCCTGCTCAAAAAACCATCAATTGCTTGCAAGGAAAAGTTGCAAGATTGGCTAGAATTGATTATGTTCCTGATCCTCGTGTGCACAAATTGACGTCACAAGAACATCTAGGTGGGCATGTTTATGCTAGGCATGCCACTGTCATGAATCCCAAAGCACCAGAACGTTGAGAGTCATACCCTACCGGTGAGATCTCTAAGTGCCCTGAGTCCAAAAAAAAGTCAAAATTTGACGAACTATTTCTTCCAATCCATGACACATACGGTCAATCTGTTTGATCCCATGGGGTCACATGAGGCTCCTCTACAATGGCCTATCTCAGTTTTTGACGACTTGAAGCCATTTTCAATTAGTAGCATTTTTTCACCTGCTTAAAAAATCGTCACTTGCTTGCAAGGAAAAGTTGCAAGATTGGCTAGAATTGATTTTGTTCCTTGTGTGCACAAACCGATGTTACGAGTGTGTCTAGGTGGGCATTTTTATGCTAGGCATGCCCCTGTCATGCATCCCAAAGCACCAAAACATCGAGATTCATACCCTACCGGTGAGATCTCTCAAGTGCCTTGAGTCCAAAAAATTGTCAAAATTTGACGAATTGTTTCTTCCAATCCACGACACATATAGTCGATCTGTTTGATCCCTTGGGGTCGTGTGAGGATCCTCTACAATGGCCTATCTCAATTTTTGATGACTCGAAGCCATTTTCAATTAGTAGCATTTTTTGCCTGCTCAAAAAACTGTCAGTTGCTTGCGAGGAAAAGTTGCAAGATTGGCTAGAATTGATTATGTTCCTTGTGTGCACAAACCAATGTCGTGAGCACATCTAGGTGGGCATGTTTACGCTAGGCATGCCCCTATTGTGCATCCCAAAGCACTAGAACGTCAAGAGTCATACCCTACTGACGCAATGTAGAAGTTGCTTGACAAATTTTTGATAATTTTTTTGACAACAATGACAATTTTTGCTCAAATTGTATCTAGTCTTAAACTATCACCCCTATGACCTGATAATGACTCAAATAATTATCCATGATTATACAAGAATCAAGAATGCTCATGATTGACCAGGGACACATCACATATACTCAAAACATAGTCACAAAACATTGACACACAAAATAGTCACAAAACATTGTCACATATTATTCAAAAATTTGCCTCTAAATATGGTCAAATCAGGTCTTGGCTATTTGATTATACAAAAAAATTTCTTACAAATAATCTCATGGGCTTTTATACAAAATTTGGCATTACAATATATGCGATTCAGCTCATCGCCATTTTAATATACAAATCATCTCATGGGCTTTTATACAAAATTTGGCATTACAATATGTGTGATTTAGCTCATCGCCATTTTAATATAAAAAATTTGGCATGTACATATGTACAAATCAGCTCATTGCCACTTAAATATACAAAATTATGCCCCTAAACATGTAAAAATCAGCTCATGGGCATTTATATATACAAAAAATGAATATAGAACAATTCGTCGACGATTTATACAAAATTCTCAAAATCATTCTACTCTGAACCATAGAATCAATCAAGTGAGCCTTCAGGATTGGCTCTAACCCGTATTGTGTCAAGTATTGCCTCGTGGTCAGATTCATGAACTTTCCATAAAATCTTGTTATGAGGTCTACCACGATACTTCATCAAATGAATATTTGTTGCAACAACAAGGTTAGAGAAATGAAGAATATGTCTGTGTGTTTCAAAGTCCTCGAACAACCAAACATCAAAATTCTTGATAGGGTATCTCTGAAGCCATGTTCCTGTCACGACAACAGACCCTATTGGGTACTCAATACCCTCTCCGTCAATAATTGTGGTTGTCAATTTTCTTTTAGACTCAACACAACGACACAAATAGTAATTTGTTCCTTCTTCATTGTTCTCTTCTGCAACAACTGCATACACATGACCTGCATTTTATAAAGTGTTAATTAATGCCAAAAATAAAGTATGATGTACAACAAAATGAACCAAAAAGAATACTAGCAAAAAAATTAACTCAAAAAATCACCTGAATCCACTAGGTCGGATACATGGTCAAAATCCACTGATGTCTCAATTTGGCTCAATTGTAGTGCTTTGGGAATTTGATATGAATCAATGGGAACCAACTGTCTACAAGACCATTTGTCAACCCACTCTTCTGATTCACATTCTTCCCACAAACAATACATGCATGAAGAGCAAAAACATACCATCTGTCTTGTATAAATTACCAGTGAACTTGAATTTGAACTCATAAATGAGTGCATGTCACTCGATCCTGCAATTGTACAACAATCTAGATAGTTTTCAATGTTAGATTCAGTAATCAACCAAAAATATCTACAAACCAATGACGTACCTGGATTACCTGGACCCATCGTAGACTTACACCATCGCACAATTGTTTCTTCATCTACCAACTCAGCACCACCTTCGTACTTCAATTCTTCCCTGGCTAGGGCTCTTTTCACACATGCTCCTACACCATCGTGCTCTCCCTTACCATGTCCAGCCTCAATGAAATTCCAAAAATGTTGTACACCGCTTGTCACATGTATCCTTGTCAGCCAATAAAACATCCTTGCATTCTTGAATTGTGCGGTACAATTATCTGACCATATTAAGTGTCAGTTGTATCATATGTTCCTTTCCCTTAAACTATCATAGAAAACTTTAAATCATCCTTGTACAAACTCTGATGAATGAGTACGATCATCACTTATGTAGAAGTGATACTCTCTTACAACCTTTCTATCCTCCTCTGTGCTATCATCTGCATGCATGAATGCTATGTGTACAAAAATAGAAACTTGTGTAGAGTGATAATACATGGATTGCACTTCATTTTGAGGTTGTAGTGTATAATTTTTAGTGAAATCAATGATAGAGACAATGGTGCCAAGAGGAAATGTGTCCTTACACAACTTGAATTGCTCATCTAACCATCGAGCTCTATGTGTATGCATTATGTACTCATAAACTAGTTTCTCTTGAAACATTTTCATAAAT